>NC_072733.1:48125167-48425167 GCF_026930045.1 Uloborus diversus | reverse complement strand
ATGGAAATGGGATTGTCTCAAGTTGATGCTGCTAGACGTCTCAGAGTGTTTTGTAGTGTTGCTCAGAGACTTTGGGATCAATACCAATGAGAAGATTCTGTGTCCAGAAGACCTGTTCCAGGCCGACCACAAGCTAAAACACCTGTAGAAGACCGTTTTCCAGTTCTTTCGGGCCATAGGAGAATGAACCACTACTGTGCTGCAACTCGTTGCAAACCACTTTGTAGCATCAGGAAGAAGAACCTCTGCTACTGCAGTGCGAAATCGTGTTTAAAATGCAGGTCTCTTTGCAAGACGACTAGTTGTGTATGTTCCGCTCAACGGAACACAGCGAAGGATCCACTTATGTTGAGCAAGAGAACATGTTTCCTGGACCCAGCAGCAATGGGCTTCTGTGCTGTTCAAAGACGAGTCCAGATTTACATTGGAGAGTGATTCAGGGCGTCTACTGATCTGGACGAACAGCGCACTAGATACCATCAATCCAACACTGTTGAAAGGCACAGTTATAGGGATGGTGGAATCATGATTTGTGGGCACTGATCTCGCTCGGTGGTCACAGTGACCTGCATGTGTTCCGTTTAGAAACTCTGACTAGTCTGAGATATCGGGATGAGATCCTTGATCCATATGTCCACCCATATGCTGGTGCTATTTGTAATGACTTCATTCTGATTTGTGGTAATGCACGAACTCACCAAACTGAGATTGTTGAAGAGTATCTTAAGGACCATGGTTTGGAACGAATGGAATGGCCAGGTCGATCTCCAGACCTGAATCGGATAGAACATCTTTGGGACTGTCTTGGCAGACAGGTTGTCGGTTATCCTCCTCCAAGATCGTTACATGAGCTAGAACAAGTCTTACTCTGTGTCTGGTCTTCGCTTCCTATTCCGGTGTCCGACAACTTAGTAAACAGCGTGGAAAATCAATGCAGTCAATGTATACAAGTTAGGGGGGGGGGGGAACACACTCCTTATTAGAACCCATTTTTAAACTGTTTCTATGACATTTTACTACATAACACTGTGATGTTCTGTTTTCTTCAAGAATGGACTTTTCCGCAATGATTGCTTTTTTTTTTGTTATAAATCATTTTTGCAAAACACTTATATAAATTTCTATGACGCGTTCAATAAAAAACTATATGGTGCACATATCCTCCAAATTGTTTGTTTCTACATTCATTCACTTGCAAATTAGACGTAAAAAATCGGTTGTACCTTAACTTTTTGAGGACAGTGTAATATAACTATATTTTTTCCCCCATTCACTTCTCTATATAGCATGAAGAAATGTTTTACAGTTATTGAAAAAGAATAGAAAAGACAAATCTTAGTTGAATAAAAGCATTTTCGTTTGCTAAAGAAGTAATGCTGGAAAGACCAGAACGACAATTTAACTTACTGGTTTGGAACTCAAAGGAACATAACACAGCCATTCGTCTGTTAATTATTCTTTAATGGAACTAGTAATTGACATTTTAAAAGAAATGTGATAAAATGTGCCTAGAAAAGCGCTATGAAAAACTGAAATGCAGGGGGGGGGAGCATTCTAATTTCCTGTGCCCCTCCAAAAATTATTTCTGCATCCACCCCTGGTTCAAGTTGTATTTTTAAGAAGAGAAAGCGATGAAAATAAATATTGTAAATTGGGAGACGAATGCTAAAAGGCTATGAAGCACTGCTTTACACCCATTCGCTCACATATTTTCGCATTGGAATTAGTTCCTTCTGGCCCTGAACCACGAGTCCACAACGTTTAGCAACTTTGTCCTTTTTTAACGTTGTCGTTCATATTTTTAACTGCAGATTTGATTCATCCTGGAAAAGAATTCCTAAAATAATTCGTAATCAATGTTCTGTTTATTTTTCATACTTTACAAATCTACTTTACTTCCCCCTCCTCCCTCTTCCCCCATGCGTTTAAGGTTTTGAGTTGAAATTTAAATGTATTGGTTTTTTTATAGTATAGTTTCAGTTTTAGTACAGTCCCCCCCACCTCACTACTGTCTGTGATGATAAAAATTATCAGAAATATTTTACTTTCTTCGTTTATTTTCTTTGCTAATTTATTTTTCAAATTTTACAAATGCTTGTAAATTTCAACTTTTACTGAGATTTGTTTACTCGTGCAGCCATCTAGTGACAACTCAGAGAACATAATAAAGAATTCCAGACAAAATGTTATTTCAAATCGAAAAACTACACTGAGGGACTTTTTTTAAGTTTGTTTTCATCATAACTTAAATCCAAGCAGTTTTTCTTTCGTTAAAATTAAGATGAAAAACTATTCCGAAGTACGAACATAAATTAAATGAATCAATTAATTTAATTTTGAACACTTTTAACTTGAGTAGTTCATCGTCGCATAAAATCTGAACAAAATTATAAGCTCTAAAGATTGAAAATCTAGGATGACAGAAAAATTTCGCACGAATAGGTGCATTAAAAGCCATAGCATGAGTCAATGTTGCCAATAGTGATCGTTAGTTTATCTTAAAGTTTCATTACACTCATGATGACATTACACGAATGAATGTTTTTTTTTTTCGACCCACATCTGCCTAAGAACGTTTGGATGCCTAAAATATCCATTTTGACAGGCCCCGAGTGAATTACCACGAATTTTCTCGTGATCTCTGTAAATGCGTATGTATGTACGAATCTTGCATAACTCAATAACAGTGCGTCGTAGAAAGTTGAAATTTGATGTGTAGACTCCTTGTGGGTATAGTTGTGGGGTCCCTAATCTGGACAAGTCACTACTGTGATAGGAACAGGGGACCATCGGGTGTGATGTGATGGGTATAGTTGTTAGTCTAGTTGTGCTCCTCCTCGTTTGGTTGTATTCGGATGTTCCAAAAGAGGTCTTTCACACCTTTTTAGGGGGAAATCATTGTTAATATCAATGCAAACAAGTGATGTTAAAATTTGGCGATATATCGCCAAGCTTTTGGTAGCCATTTTGTTGCCAATTTGGTGATATATCGCCAAGTTGGTGACAAATTTGGCAAGCAAAACTTTTAACATAAATATAAACCTTTTATTTTCTGTTTTTTCAATAAATTAGTGAATTGAATGTGATACTTGATTTTATTAAATGGCACATGGCGATGGAGACAAAGTGGCGCGAAAGGATAGCGAGTTATGTTGAATGTTGATAATAAGTAGGGTACAAGTTTGAATCCGTGCCGGACTGAAAAATCTACAAATTAATTTAAACTCATTAAACTCTTTTAAAATATCTTACAAAGTCGAAGTGTAAATTTTAATTTATTATTATCATTAATATTTTTACTTCCTTTTACAAAAAAGGAAGCACCGTCGAGTCCCGACTTACGCGAAGGATGCGTTCCAAGACTCCTCGCGTTGATGTAACGTTACCAGTTTGTTGGCTTTCCTATAAGGCAGTGGGTCATCATGATTCTTCCGAGAATCACGTGATCAAGGGACATCGTATGTCCCTCTTCTTGGGCAGCAATAACATAACAATGCGAAGCGTTGTTAAAAAATCTGGGATTGGTCTCAGGGGCGTAGCGTAGGGGGGGCAAAGGGGGCACTCGCCCCGGGTGGCACTTTGCTAGGGGCGGCAAATTCTGTAACACTACATTAAAATCTTTTTTTTTTTTGTAAGACAGCGCTTTGCTAGGGATGGCGAATTTTGTCTCACTAAATTAACATCAAAAAGTTTTTTTTTTTTTTACTCTTCAGTTCTTAACTGTCTCAGGAAATCAGGCGCCAACCTTGACGTCCAAAGGGCGCGAAAAAGAAAACAAAAAACAAAAAAACAAAAAAAAAACCCTCCAATTTGCACAGGTGGTTGGAGGTCGTAAAAAAAGGGGGGAAACCCCCAAAGGCGCACACGTTCGAGGATTCAAATAAAATAAAATAAAATATAAAAACAATTCGAATTTTTTATGTCTTGAATTCAAATCATGTTTTTTACAATCAAGATTCACGAGTGTGCGTGTGTGTGTGCAGGCACGCGTGTGTGTATAGGTAGGTGTGTGTTTGTACAGGTGTGTGTGTGTTGTGTGCGTGTGTAGGGGATATACGTCACCACCACTGACCACCACCTAGGTTTGGTCTCGCTCGCGGAGGCCAGTGGAAGGTTTAGTTCGCAGAGTTAAGTTTTATGCTTAAGTCAAGCCTTGAATGAACGCAAATAATTTCTAACCATGGCTAAGAAAAATTGTCCTCTTAATAAGGCGCAAAATAAAAAAGGAGACACATTGGTTTGAGAGAGCAAAAAAAAAAAAAAAAAAAAACGACGGTTCACAGGTTTGAGGGCATAGCAAGAAACGAAGGTGCAAAAAAAAAGGGGGAAAAAATCGAAGGCACACGCGTTCGAAGGAGCAAAAAAATATATAACAGAAAGCGCATAATTTCAAGGGAACCAAAAAAAAAAAGGTGAGGTTTAAGGTCGCAAACGTCGGGAAAAAAAAGTGCACAGGTTTAAAGGCGTAACCCCCCCCCCCCTCCCCCAAAAAAGAAAAAAATAATTAATTTGAATTATGAAATTTTGAATTCAAATTATGATTTTTGCAATCACGAACTGCGACAGGACCCTAATCATTGGAGTTATTGTTTCTAGAACAACCAAGTTCCTGTCCCCCCAAGCCTGCCCTTCCTCCTGGGCGGTTAGGTGTGCATAGTTGTGTGTATGTGTGTGTAGACCTGTGTGTATGCACTTCCCCAGGGTCGAATTTAACTCCATGCCGCCTCTGGGCAAATTTGAAATCTGCCGCCCCCCCCCCCCTAAAGAAGCAAAATATCCTTGACTCAAAAAAAAAAAAAAAAAAAACTAAAAAAAGTGTTTCCCAGATTCAAACTGTCAAACTTATGATGAAATGATGGCGTTTCACATTCTGAGGCGCCCCGATGAAATGATCACAGTGATCTCCCACAAAAATTTTCGAACGGCAAATTTTGCTGACGATTCGGCAAATACCATGATTGAAAAATATTTGAGTTTCATAACATGTGTGGAAGTAATCATTATTAAATTACAAGAAAAAATTGTCTCCGTGGAAAATGTAAGAATGCTAATATTTTACTTTCAAGAATAACAATTTAATTCAAAAAATGTGTATTCTGATATCAATTTTGCCGCCCCTGAAAAGTTTGCCACCCTAGGCAGCTGCCTACTCTGCTTATTGGGAAATTGGGCCCTGATAACTCCCCAAAAATTTCATTAAAATGAAGCTTCAAAAACTCAATATTCGGGGTATCGAGACAGAGGGGTTGGATTTAGGAATCTCCCTCAAAAATGTTTCAAAATTTGAATTTCCGAGCAATTTTTTGAAAATTAGGAAACTAAAAACGCATTTTGTCTATTTTTGATGATGTACGGAGAAAGGTCAGGTTTCGGGCGCTGGCCCCAAAATACTTTTTGAAAATAAAGCTTAGAAACCAAAATATTCTATCATTATACATTGAGAAGTTAGAAGAGGAGTTGGTGCTCTTCTAGCTCTTCAGCTGTCCAGCCTGAAAGTGCACCTTTAGGTAATGTTTGATTACATTAAAGGAAGTGTGAAGGTGCTTAGAATCCTTCCTTCCTGGAAATATTTTGCCTTTGAGGCTCCAAAAATTCGGGTTTTAACTATATTTATACATATTTTAGAAAGGGATGGAAGATTCGTGAGCTCCTCCAAAAAATCTCCTTTTAAAGTTATCATCATGATATAAACTAGGAAGGGAAGGGGTCCTATCAAAACTCGTTTGTAATTTAAGTCGAAAAAAATCATTTAAGTTGCTTTTAAGCAAGTTAAGTGATAAGGGCTGGATAAGCTAGTTTCCGTTTACATTTTTTCCAAATAAAAGACTTAAAATGCAATTTTTTGCTACATATCAAGGCATTTGTGAAAGGGCATAAGAAAAGGGGTTCTCCTCCTAGTTTCGAAATTAAAGCCATAAAAATGAAAATTTAGGCTCTCTTGTCTTATGAATAATAGGTATACTCTGAGAACCGCAGCATTTAGTTGGAATCAAGAAATGACGTAAAAGATGGAGAAAAATTTTGGAAATGAAAGTTTTTCTTTTGAGGATAGGAATATAATTTATCTCCCAATTAAGGCCTATACTTCTTTTTCAGTAAAATACATGTGTTAAATTTTGTTATCTTCTCATAATATTTTTTTCTTTTTTCTTTAAAAAAATTCCTACAATCACAAGGCTTTGGGAGGGGCCATGGCCCCTCTCTAGATCCGCCCCTGTGCTGCAGAGGCCCCTGGTCCAAGCTGAAAAAGGAACCACAACATCAAGGACGGTCAAATGAAAGCAATAAGCAATCGTGATTGCTCGAAAAAAAAAAAAAAAAACGAGGGCTTACAGAGGACGTTCGAGGGCGCATCAGCCAGTAGGCCAGTCCGTCCCTGCAAGTAGTCATTGCCTGAACTAACTCCGTGAGTGCGCCTCCACACGTTTCCAAAAACCTTAATACGCCTGCGGTTTTTTTCGTTCCCTTGATCCTGAGCGTTTTTGTTCGATTTTTTTTTTTTTTTTTTGCGCTCTCAAAGTTGACCGCCCCCTCCCCCCTGTTCCCTCTCCCCCTTTTTTTTTTGCCTCTCGAAACTGTGCACCTGTTTCTTTTTGCGCCCTCAAATCTGTGCTCCTCTTTTTTTTTTTTTTTTTTTTGCACCCTTCGGGTTTGGGAGTCAAGGTTGGCCCCCTCTTAGGGGACCCAGTTCGCCCCTGGTAGAAAAATCCGTCTTTGTGTCCAAAACGTCAATTTCGAATTAAAAAAAAAAGAATTATTCATCGACTTTTTTTCGGAAAGGTCTATAAACCTTCCGAGAACTAACCTAGGCAAATTAAAAATTTTAACGAAATCGGTCCGGTATTTTCCGAGTTTATCCCGGACATATAAATTTGGAGTTTGTGTTTTATTTATGTAAAGAGTATACTAATGCTAAATTATAGGCATGCTTAATTTCATTCGAAATCGTAATTATATGTGTGATCGTAACTTTAATAAAAATGATTTGGGAGGTTTGCGATTAAAAAGATCTATGATGCAACTTATATGCAACATACGGTGCTTGAAATTTATTTTTTTTTTCTACGTGCACATTTTTTCGGACATGGTGCTTATAGAATTGAAGCCGATACTTTGATTTTGCATCAAGAAGTACAATCGAAAACAAATTGTGGAAAAAAAATATAAAAGATCGTTTTGATGATTTTTTAAATATTTTAGGGAGGAGTACCACCTTGAGGGTCCCTCCTTGCAACAGTTGTTCATGTTTTTAAACTTTTCTTTTCTCTATGCTTTCTCCCATCCCACTCCAAATAAAAATAACGGTTTTAAAACAGTCAAAAACGGAAAAAAATGGGAAGGGAAGAAGTGGCACTATCTCCAAAACTCTAAAATGGGATGGGTAGGGGGAAACAGTGGTCATATTTGAATTCAGGGGGTCATTTTATATAATGACATTTTATATAACATTTTACAGAACATACTGACACAATCGACATTGATAATGTTATTAAAGAATTTCCGTTGATGAAAAGTAGAAAATTAATAGTTTAGGTTAAAAAGAATTTTTTTTTTTTTTTAACATAACTACATCCTATATAGATTGTACGTAGTACGATCCAAAATTTCGGGGACAAGCTGTATAAAATGTATAGTTCACATTACCGAAGCACATCCACCTTCAAAGGGTCACCTTGAGGGACTATGTACTTCTGCCAGTGTTAAATAACTTTTGGAAACACTCCTGGAAGCCTTTTTCGCAACCTACTATGATGCAGCTTTATCTTTTCCTGACGGAAGAAAGCGGCGTCCATGCAAATGTTTGTTTGCTGGGAACAGGTAAGAGTCACACGGAGCTAAGTCCGACGAAACGGTACGGTATTTGTTTGTCATATCAGACCATTGATTAATCAACCCGTGAATCCTCAACGTGAAAGTCGCCTTCTACCCCAGGATGAAGTTAAAGAAGCAGTGCAAGATGCCTTATAGGAGGTCGCGAAAAATGGCTGCCAGGAGTACTTCTAAAAGCTATACGAACATTGGCAGAAGTGCATAGTCGTTCAAGGTGACAATTTTGCAGATAGATGATAGATGTGTTTCGGTAATGTGAACTATTCAAGGTAAAGTTTTATACTGCTTGTCCTCAAACTTTTAGATCATACTGCGTACGTATGAGTTTTCAATTTACTATTTCATAACGTTTCTGAGTGACGCAAGTTTACATCCCAAGAGAACTTGCGATAATTAACTGAGAAGGTGTTCAAAATGGATATTTTGGTCATCTATATGTTCTTTGGTACATATGCGTGTACAGATGTGCCGAAAAAACTTGTGAAGTTTAAATTGGGTGATCGTAAAATAGAAATTAGGTCGAAATTTGATTTTTTTTTTTTTGATTACAAGTCCTTATTCGTTAGAAAGGAAGTAAAGTGAAATGAAAAAATGATCCTTTAAATCCCTGACAATCTTATCAATTTATTTCCGTTTTATTTTTTATTTTTTTGCCATCGGCCGATGGCATCCGCCATCGGCCATCGGCAATCGGACATTTGGAGGAAAACAATCGGCAATCGGCCATCGGCCATCTTTGAACAATCGGCCAACAATCGGCATCGGCCCATCGGCCAAAAAATGCCATCGGTCGAGCCCTACTAAATAATTTATATTTTCGACTCTTTCTATGGTAGGGCAGTTACAGTAACTTGTGCAGTCACATGTTGGTTCGTGATATTTTATGCCTAAATCAATTTTATTAATTCCATTCTTTTTTAAATCAAACTTTATGTATTTTGTTTTATTTATATTAAGAGATAACATATTGTCAGTTAACCATTTATTTATAGCAGTTAAATCAAGTTCCATTTGGTTTTTTATATCATTAATGCTCTTTGCAGAATATGTTAATGCTGTATCATCTGCATATAGAGTAATTGTACCGTATAATTTAATGTATGACATGTCATTAATATATATTAAAAAAAGTAATGGACCTAAAATTGATCCCTGAGGGACTCCCGTTTTTGTTGTTTTATATTTGCTTATACAGTTTTTTAGTTTTGTTGCTTGTTTTCTGTCCGTGAGATATAATAATATCCATTTGTAAGGTATTCCTCTTATTCCAACATTGTATAACTTTTTTATCAAAATCTTTATGCTTACACTGTCAAATGCTTTACGTAAATCCAAGAATACTGCTGAAGTTTCATAGTTTTCGTTAATGTTCGCATAAATTTCACCTGCTAATTTTAATACATCTTTTTCAGTATTTCTGTTTTGCCTAAATCCGTATTGTGCGTTATGGAAAAAATCATATTTTTCTAAGAAATTCATCAACTGAGAGCTATAACATTTTTCCAATAATTTTGAGAATATTGGTAGAACTGAGATAGGTCTGAAATTATTACAGTCATCTTTAGCACCTGATTTGTGTATCGGTGTAATTATTGCTTTTTTTTAGATCTTCTATGAATTCCCCTCTTTGTAGACTAATATTGATGATTTTTGTCACAATTTCTATAAGATAATTAGCAATTATTTTAAGTGCATTACTTGTAATTCCGTCATGTCCCGGTGTTTTGTCATTTTGCATATTATCAATAATATTTTTAACCTTACTTATTTCCATTGGGTAAATATACATAGAATTTGTTTGGTGTGTTATGTTATTATCATAGTTTGATGCTTTATCGCCGTTTATTTCCACACAAAAATTTAAAAAAAAGTCATTAAATTTTTCAACTAGTTCATTGCTATTATCTACATCGATGGAATTCTTATTCTTAATCCCTGTAATATCTTGAATAATATTCCATTGTTTTCTTCCATCTTTTCCAGCATGGACAAATTTTTTATGAAACAAATCCTCTTTTTCTTTTTTAATCAACTTTTTTAATTGTTTATTGTATTCTTTATAATTATTTTTATATTCCTTATTATAAGGAAATTGTTTTGTTTATTTATATAATTTTTCTTTTTTATTGATCATATTTACTAACTCTTGTGTAATCCATTGTTTTTTTTAATTTATTAGCTTTTTTTATCTTGGTTTTTTTTCCATGAATTCCTTAATTTTACTGATAAAAGTGTTATAAATCTCATTTATCTCCATGTTTTCATCTATTAAGCTAGAGAAATTAATTTCTTTAATATCCTGTTCAAAAGCTCTATAATCGATGACTGTTTTAATTATTTGCTCGCTACTCCGATTACGTTTCAAATGTTTTTCTAATAATTTTTTGTTATCAATTTTTACTAGTAATGCATAGTGATCGGTTATTGTTGTTTTATGTACTGCAGCTGTTACTGCTCTATCTATTCTGTAATTACATTTATAAAAGATATGATCAATACAGGATGAGCTTAGGTCATTACACCTAGTTGGTATATCAACATATTGCTTGAAACCCATAGTGTACATAGTATTAATATAATCATTTGTTGTCGTGTTATTCTGTAAAGTATCAATGTTTATGTCACCAATATACAAAATGTTTTTACATACAATTCCTTTTACATTTTGTTCAAGTTCTAATATATAATCATTTATACTACATTCAATAGCCCTGTAAATAAAAACTATTAAAAAATCAAGTACCTTATTATACAAGTATGATGCCTCAGCAGCATTCATTAAAATACTCTGATCAGAAAAGTAGTATTTCTCTTTAATATAATCTATGACTCCCCCTGATCTATTTTTTTCTCTTGTATTATAAAGTTTGTTATACTCCTTAAGATTATAATTATCAATTTCACATTCCTTAATCCATATTTCACTTAATAACAAAATATCTATATCCATATTTTCAATTGTTATCAAGAGTTCATCTAAATTTTGCCTTATGCTCCTTATGTTCAGATGATAAATGTTTAATACCGCTGTATTGTCTTTTATAAGAAATGTCTCTGCTTCGTCCACGTTATTTAGTTCAGTGATTTTTTCAATTGAATCATAATCCATGAACACCCGTTCACCTCTCTTAATATCGTGGTCTTCCATCGCACAAAATCTGGTTTGAATTATTTCTCAATTTATCCAAGTCCTCTTTCCTCCTTACCTGTATTACTCTATCATTCTCACTTTTTCGAAGAAAGACCTTTCCTCCTTTCATCCAAACAAATTTATAATCATTTTCACTCTTGAATTTTCTGGCTATAAAATGTAATTCCTTAACTTTTCTTGTAACATGTTCATTGATAAAAATCTTTTGTAAAGGCTTTTTTGTTTAAGGCAAAAAAAAAAAAAAAAAAAACATAACACGGCCCCGGGTGGGCGTGAACTACCAACTTTTCGGTTAACAGCCGAACGCGCTAGCCGATTGCGCCGCGGAGGCTTGCATAGCTGAAATATTAATTTAGTTGCATAAAAAAAATAGTGAAATGTTTAATGCATAAAAAAACATTGCACGCCCCCGGGTGGGCCCGAACCACCAATCTTTCAGTTAACAGCCGACCGCGCTAGCCAATTGCGTCAAGGAGGCTTGTGAAGTCAAAGTCCTAATTTGGTTCCTTAAAAAAATGAAAGTTTTAAGGCAAAAAAAAAAAAAAAAAAAGCATAACACGCCCCCGGGTGTGCTCGAACCACCACCCTTTCGGTTAACAGCCGAACGTGCTAGCCGATTGTGCCACGGAGGCTTGCAAGGCTGAAATATTAATTTAGTTCCATAAAAAATATTAATGAAATGTTTAAGGCATAAAAAAACATTACACGCCTCCGGGTGGACTCGAATCACCAACCTATTGGTTAACAGCCGACCGCGCTAGCCGATTGCGTCAAGGAGGCTTGCGAAGTCAAAGTCCTAATTTGGTTCCTTAAAAAAATTAAAGTTTAATGGCAAAAAAAAAAAAAAAACATTACACGCCCCCGGGTGGGCTCGAACCACCAACCTTTCGGTTAACAGCCGAAAGCGCTAGCCGATTGCGCCACGGAGGCTTGCAAAGCTGAAATATTAATTTTGTTCCATAAAAAATATTAAAGAAATGTTTAAGGCATAAAAAAACATTACACGCCTCCGGGTGGACTCGAACCACAAACCTTTCGGTTAATAGCTGACCGCGCTAGCCGATTGCGCAACGGAGGCTTGCACAGCTGAATGATTAATTTAGTTATAAAAAAATTAATGAAATGTTTAAGGCATAAAAAAAACATTACACGCCCCCGGGTGGGCTCGAACCACCAACCTTACGGGTAACAGCCGAACGCGCTAGCCGCTTGCGTCACGGAGACTTGCAAAGCTGAAATATGAATTTAGTTCCATAAAAAATATTAATGAAATGTTTAAGGCATAAAAAAACATTGCACTCCCCCGGGTGGACTCGTATCACGAACCTTTCGGTTAACAGCCGACCAAGCTAGCCAACTGCGTCAAGGAGGCTTGCGAAGTCAAAGTCCTAATTTGGTTTCTTAAAAAAATGAAAGTTTTATGGCAAAAAAAAAAAAAAAAAAAACATTACACGCCCCCGGGTGGGCTCGAACCACCAACCTTTCGGTGAACAGCCGAACGCGCTAGCTGATTGCGCCACGGAGGTGTGCATCGCTGATGTATTAATTTAGTTCCATAAAAAATATTAATGAAATGTTTAAGGCATAAAAAAACATTACACGCCCCCGGGTGGGCTCGAACCACCAACCTTTCGGTTAACAGCCGAACGCGCTAGCCAATTGCGTCAAGGAGGCTTGCGAAGTCAAAGTCCTAATTTGGTTCCTTAAAAAATGAAAGTTTTAAGGCAAAAAAAAAAAGCATAACACGCCCCCGGGTGGGCTCGAACCACCAACCTTTCGGTGAACAGCCGAACGCGCTAGCTGATTGCGCCACGGAGGTGTGCATAGCTGATGTATTAATTTAGTTCCATAAAAAATATTAATGTAATGTTTAAGGCATAAAAAAACATTACACGCCCCCGGGTGGGCTCGAACCACCAACCTTTCGGTTAACAGCCGAACGCGCTAGCCTATTGCGCCACGGCCAGCAGAACCAAAATCCTAATTTGGTTCCTTAAAAAATATAAATGAAGGTTTTAAGGCATATAAAAACAATACACGCCACGGGTGGGCTCGAACCTCTAACCTTACGGTTAACTGCCAAACGCGCTTGCCGATAGCGGCGCAGAGGCTTGCGGAGCTATAATCCTAATTTGGTCCGTAAAAAATATTAATGAAAGTTTTTAGTCATAAAAAAACAATACAAGCCCTCGAGAGGGTTCAAACACAAACCTTTCGGTTAATAGCAGAACGCTATAGCCGATAGCACAATGGAGGCTTCCGAAGCTAAAGCCTTAATTTGGTTCCTTAAAAAATGTCAATGAAGGTTTTAAGGCATAAAAAAATATTACACGCCCCCGGGTGGGCGCGAACCACCAACCTTTCGGATAACAGCCGAACGCGCTATCCGACTGCGCCACGGAGGCTTGCAAGGCTGAGATATTACTTTAGTTTTATAAAAAATATTAATAAATGTTTAAATGTATTAATAAAATTGATTTAGGCATAAAATATCACAAACCAACATGTGACTGCACAAATAACTGTAACTGCCCTACCATAGAAAGAGTCGAAAATATAAATTATTTAGGTATACCTTTTAGTGAAAATTTAAAATGGAAATGCCATACTGATAAACTTGTGAAGAAATTAAGAGGTAGAATACATTGGCTCTATCTATTGAGAAATATAGTTGGGAAAAAGTTTCTTAGATGTTTATTTTATGCTTGGATAAATTCAATAATTACGTATGGTATTTGTGCATGGGGAGGTGATTATGAAACAAATCTTACCAATTAAAATAGAACTTATGCAAAAATTTTGAAAATAATTTATGGATCTAAACAAGAACTTAATAAAAACGATACTATTTTACAAAAGTCAGAGAAAATCTATAATATCAGAGAAATATATGCACATAGAATATTGTATTTTTTGCATAACAACAATAACTGGTTTGAAATTAATGAAAAACAATATAATACTCGAATTTCAGGTAAACAATATAAAGTTATAAAACCAAATAAAACGATTATTAAAAAGCAATTCTTTTACTTGGCACCGCGGCTGTTTAATGAACTAACGGAAGATGTTAGGAATGAGAAGAACTTTAAAAAATATAAACAAAGGGTCAATGAATATATGCAAAATAATGACATTCTATCAACAATTAACTTTTAGCTGATAAAATATACTGACTTGCCAACCGGGGGGGGGGAATTTGTATTGTAATTTTTATACTATTGAATGTTTCAATGCGAGTTATTGTGTGTTTTTTTTTCTGGAGTCAAACAGTCCAATAATTGTTCTGGGTAAAATTTTTACTACTTGTGTAAAATTAATTTGTAAATATTTCTGTTAATACATATTTGTGTTTGTACTCCATACTAAACCAATTAAAAAACACTGCGGACAGTGCCTTTGGCGCTCTTTAGTGTGAATTTAATACTAACTCGTGTTGAACTATAGTCAAGATTTTCTTAATATTTTGTTATGAAGTTTGTAATTTATGTTTTATAATTTGTAAGTTTTTTAACTTTACTTTTTTAATTTTGCTCACTGTTATGTATGTGTATTTTGTTTGTTAATAAATTTTATCTTATCTTAAGGCATAAAAAAACATTACACGCCCCCTGGTGGGCTCGAACCACCAAACTTTCGATTAACAGCCGAACGCGCTAGCAGATTAAGGCACGGAGGTTTGCAAAGCTGAAATATTAATTTAGTTTAATAAAAAATATTAATGAAGGTTTTAAGGTATAAAAAAACACTACACGCCCCCGGATGGGCTCGAACCACCAACCTTTTGGCTAACAGCTGACCACGCTAGCCAATTGCGTCAAGGAGGCTTCCAAAGCTGAAATATTAATTTAGTTCCATAAAAAATATTAATGAAATGTTTAAGGCATAAAAAAACATTACACGCCTCCGGGTAGACTCGAATCACCAACCTTTCGGTTAACAGCCGAACGCGCTAGCCGATTGCACCACGGAGGCTTGCGGAGCCAAAATCCTAATTTGGTTCCTTAAAAAAATATTACACGCCCCCGGGTGGGCGCCAACCTTTCGGTTAACAGCCGAACGCGCTATCCGACTGCGCCACGGAGGCTTGCAAAGCTGAAATATTACTTTAGTTTTAGTAAATTTAGTTAATAGTAAATACATGAATATGAACATATGTCTTATTCTGGAACGCCTGGAGCTTAGAGCTCCTAAATTCCCTGTATATAAAAATGTCTAATAGGAAGTTTAAAATTAAAAACGACTAAAAAATTTAAAAAGTGAAAAATAAAAGGAAGTGAGTGGATAGGCCAATCAGAGGAGAGGATGGCTCCTCCCACCCTGGTGGCGAAATCCCGCGTAAGAATGGGGGTCAGTCGAAGATGGGAAGCCGAGGCGACAACAGAGAGCACTTTTCTCCGCGTTCTCCTCAGTCCTGTAGAATTGTATCAAAAAAAAGGTCGGGTCAGGTGGCGCTAGAGGAAAGCATCGTAATACATGACTCGCCCGTGTTTCCCGAATGGCAGAGCACCCCTACACATCTATCGGTATATTAATAAAAATATTAATTTGCCAATTTCCGGGCAGGGGAGGGAGACTGCCAGTCCTAAGATAGTAACAGGACTGCCAATACTAGTATAGGAACGGCGAACCGGTCCTAAGATGGTTGGCGTACTAGTATATTAGGGGGAGGAAAATTTCCTTTCCACATAGAAAAAATTGGGTAACTATTATGGGTGACTATGGAAAAATGGCAAAAACAAAAAAAGAAGTTAAAAAGGGGTATTGATGGCAAGAATTGCCCTCGGTCTTCGCCTGTTAGCTGGGTCGCTGTGGTCGTAGGACTCAATTGCGTCCAATAAATCATTATTGACGGTGTGTAATTTGGAATAAAAATTTCGACTGAGTTTCGAGATGTAGAATGGTAGCCGGTGTATACCCAGCTCTCTGTGAATAGCTTCGTTACGAATGTACCAGGGTGCATTAACAATATCGCGAAGAGCTTTATTTTGTTGAACTGTAATTTTTTGGAGATTGCTTACTGAAGTTGTGCTTCCCCAGACGGGGCAAGCATAGGTGAGTTTTGGCCTCAAGTACGCCTTGTAGATCAATAGTTTGTTGTCTATTGAGAGTATAGATCTCCTACCAATCAATGGTTGGAGGATCATTTTTTTTTTGGGTGAATTCCTGTTGGATATTAATAATATGAGTTTTGAAGAGGAGTCTATAATCAATATTTACCCCCAAGTATTTATAATTTTCCCCCCAAGAGACGGCTTTGCCGTCTAAGACGAGGTTACTTGCAGGTGCTGGGTCGAAAAAATGCATAGCTAGGCATTTTTCAGGGCTGGTTTGAATTTTCCACTTGCGTAGCCAGAGCTCCAGTGAATGTAGGTGGTTTTGTAGTGTATTTAGGGCCTCGGCCAAATCGTTGTTGTGGGCTAGGATTGCCGTGTCATCAGCAAAAGTGTAGAGTTCTGTGTTAGAGTGTCGTGGGATGTCGCTCGTATAAATATTGTAAAGTAGGGGACCCAATATGCTCCCTTGCGGGACTCCACTGCATATGGGTCTCCTTGTGGAAATAGTGTTTTTGATACGAACGACAAAGTGCCTATTCGTGAGATAGGACGTTATGATTTGTACGAGTGTTGGGGGGGCCCCAAGGTGTACAAGTTTGTGTATTAGTCCAGGTATCCACACTCTGTCAAAAGCCTTAGCAATGTCTAGAAAGAGGGCTATTGAGCGTTTGTGATTGTTTTGTGCTGTTTTAATGGATTCTACGAGCCGTAGTAGTTGATGGGTGGTGGAGTGTTTGGCTCGGAAACCAAATTGTTCTGGTGGAATTATGTTGTGGTGGCTAATCCACTTGTGTAGGTGCATAGAGATGCAATACTCAGCAACCTTGGAAAACACAGGCAAAAGACTGATCGGTCGGTAGCTTTCAGCTTTTTCGACCGGTTTCTTTGGTTTGTGTATAGTTGTAATCACTGCAATTTTCCAAGGAGCTGGGAAATATCTTAAATTGAGTGAGTGATTGATTAAAGTTGTGAGTGAGAAGATTGTGCGTATGGGTAGTTTCTTGAGAATAGTGTTTGTAATGCCGTCAATGCCCGGGCTTTTTTTGACTTTGGCTTTTTTGACATATTCTAAGATATCAGAGGGGTATACCTTGTGTGTGTTTGCGAATGGGCTTGTAAGGAGGTTATGTATCGTAGAGTCAACTGCTTGTTCTGTTGATCTGTGATGTATGTCATTATTGGTGAATTGACGCTGAAAATGATCTGTAAAGATCTCAGCTTTTTCAGCATCTGAATATGCAATCCCTGCCCGGCCTTCAATGGGCGGAATGTAAGTTCTATTCTCTCTTAGCCTTTCGACAGCTTTCCAAATGGAGCAGTTGTCTGGGGATAGAGAGGATAGATATGTGTTCCAAGTTTCGTTTTTATGTTTGCGAAACTGAGTTCGGAGTTGGCTGCAAGCATTATTGTAGATGTTTTTGTCAGCAGGATCTCTGGTCCTTTGAAATATTTTTCTCGCATGGTTGCGAGTATTTATAAGTTTGACAATATTTTCAGGTAGTCGATGACGACAATTTTCGGTTGCAACATGCCTTGAGTTTCTTTCAAGGGCAGCAGTAATAGTGTTATTAAGGTGGGAAACAGCATTGTCAAGTTGTATCCCCGAGGTAATGTCTGCGTAGTCAAGATGTGTGGAGATTAGATCGGAGGTGAATTTCCTCCAATCAGGGATGAGTCTGCGTGTTTGTGGTGAGACCAGGCGATCTACGAGAAAAATGAATTTTACCGGATTGTGGTCCGAGTTTAACATCGCAAGCGACGTTACCTCGAACCTATAAGGGAAACCCTTAATTAATCCGAAATCAATTACACTAGTCCCATAGATGCCTGATCGTGTAGGTGTAGGGGGAGCTGCTATCGTTATATCCAGGCGATTCGCCAATCTGTGTATTATGTTGCCAATGGAGTTGTTAACGTAGCAGTTCCAAAGTGTATGTTTAGCGTTAAAGTCTCCACATATGATAACGTTGGAATCGAGTGAGAGAAGAGTCCGTAGATCCCTCTCAATGTTTCTTCTTCCAACGCTTGTTTCGCTGTTTCGCCTATTGGGGGGTATGTAAATGGAGACAATTGTGACTGGGCAAATGACATCTGAGTTTATTTTAATAATTGTGGCTTCGACTGCTCTCAGAGTCGGTGTATTAATGTAGTGATGGGGGATATTATTTTTAATTAAAATAGCTGTTCCACCTGCAGCATAAGGGTTTCCCCTAACAGTGCGTGGGCGCAACACCTGCCTATCGTTACGATAGAAGTCGTAACCGTCAAAGACGGGGTCAGCCATCCCCTGGCCAAATTTGGTTTCAGAAATGGCTAAAACGTCAGGATATTGATCTACAAGGAAATAATTGAGGTCAGGGACCCTGGTACGGAGACCATTTGAGTTCCAGCAGAAAAGGCGAAAACCCATCAGGCAGAAAAACTAGCATTATTGGCCTGAGTTAAGGCCTCAAAAATAATGAATATCTTATCCCACCCGGTGGGTGCCTTCTTAATTTCAGGAATAATGTTCCTGATTATATTAATATATTGCATGATATCAGGATTTGCGAAAATTTCTTTGACCTCTTTTTGAGATCAAAGAAGGAGAAGGCATTATCCGACACCGGTGGGGGTGTGGCTTTAGGAGCCACTGGAGCTCCCTCATTGGTTGAGATAGTAGAGGCGACGGCTTCGGGCTTTTTGCCCGTGGCCGCATTGGCGTAGCTAAGGCCCGGCTTGACCTTGTTGAATTTAGGTTGGGATTTCGGATCCCTTTTAATGCCACCAGGATTTTCGACTGGTTTTTGTGTGGGCTTATTTTGGAAGATTTTGCATCCTCGATAATTAGCCGGGTGCTTTCCTCCACAGTTACAACAAAGGGGGGTTGGAAGCTTCTCCTTCCCTTGGGGACACTCAGACGAGAGATGTTCCCCGGCGCATTTAACGCACCTTGGGGGAAGCCTACAATTGTAGGACGAGTGGTGCAGCCGTTGGCAGGTGTGGCACTGAGGAGGCCCCTTCCTCCTCTTGAATGCCTCAATCTTGACGATTGTGTGCAAGAGTCTCTCAATTTTGTAAATACCTTCCACTCCTTCAGTCTTCTTAAGAAGGAGTTGGAAGATGGGTATGGGGATATTTCCTCGTTTGGTGAGTTGCGAGACTCGCACCACCTGAAAGCCAAGGGCTTCAATATCTATAGAAATGTCCGCCCGCTCCGTGAAAATGGGGAGGCCTTTTATCACCACTTTGAGTGGAACCTCAGCCCGATACGGAGTAACGTAATGCGGAATTTTTTGTTCCAAGAGGAATTTGCTAAGTTGTCTATGTTGATCACTAGAATCAACATAGAAATTAGCGAATTCATTGGAAATTTTGACTCTAAATTCAACTTGAGAAGCTTCCTTTAGTTTTTGAATCCAAGATTTATAGTCCGAAATGGGTAGCATAACTCTAATGGGGGGGGGGGGCTTTCTTGCAGCAGTGGGGGCAGCAGGTGTCGCCTCTGCTTGCTCAAGCTCCATGTTGTTTTCATCATTATCAGGTTGCCTCAAGGCATCAAATTGGTTGCTTATTGTGGTCTCTTTGGGAGCGACCAATATAGGTTGTTTGGATTGCTTATTCGACTTTTTAAAGCCGTCATTGTCAGGTGGCCTTTTGGCCGCTTTTTTCTTAGTTTTGGACTGAGTGTCCATGGGGGGAATAACCTCTCCATTAGGTGGGGGGGGGGGGGTGTAATACGCTTCAAGATTGTCATTGTTAATGACATAGGTATGAATTAACTCGTGCTCTGCCACGGGAACAAGAAAGCCATGCTTACCACGGGCGAGGAGATGTAGGAGCATCCGGTTTCTAGCTATCGTCCAGTCATCTAGATGATTCTTGGACGTCATATGGAGCTCCATCTGCTCGGCGTGAGCAAGGTAGGCCTCAATCATTGCTCTCGTGTCAGGGCACGAGGTTGTGGAGCGTCTGATGTAGGAGGAGTAAGCTACTGTGATTTGTGGATTTCCCACAATCTCTTGAATGGAGTGCCGTTCTCTAATATTATCAAATCCAGATCCAGATTCCGTTGTCGATGTCGATGCCATGTCGTTTCCGTAAAAAATCAATCAGTGAAGTCGTAAGAAGTAAGCTCTCAGTAGGGGGTAGCTACGAGGGAAAGTCCTGAAAAGGACTGTAGCAGCCACGCAAAGACCTGACCCGCCTGTTTATAAAAACACAGATCACGCCCGGTCTAATGCGATCGGGGAAGCATTCCGGAGAGCAAGTCGTCCAGACATGACGCCCCCGGGTGGGCGCCAACCTTTCGGTTAACAGCCGAACGCGCTATCCGACTGCGCCACGGAGGCTTGCAAAGCTGAAATATTACTTTAGTTTTAGTAAATTTAGTTAATAGTAAATACATATTACACGCCCCCGTGTGGGCTCGAACCACCAACCTTTTGGTTACCAGCCGACCGCACTAGCCAATTGCGTCAAGGAGGCTTGCGATGTCAAAGTCCTAATTGGACGGTTGGCAACGGGTAACGTGTAAACAAATGTCGTGTTTTCAGCGCCGCTGAAAAAATAGTTGAAATACGAAATATATATAAAGAATTCAAGAAATATTCTTCTGGAGAGTAACTGGAATACATTACCAATGAGGTAAGCTAACAATCCAAGTATGTAATGAGTATATCAGCTTAAATTTGAAGGAAATGAAAAATCCGTAGGCCTAACGCTTGTATTTTTTTTTTCAACGTTATGTGTCGGTTCTTCTTAAAGTGAGTGGCGCCATCTTCTGAGTGTTGAGATTAACAAGAATTCATTAAAAAATTAAATACGTAAGATGTCTGACAAGTGTGAAATTTGTGTTTCTGAGATTTTTGATAAAAGTGAGGTGTTTTGTTGCAGTAAATGTAAAAATTTATTTCACCCGAAATGTATAAATATTAGGGAAGAAAATTACAGAAAAATGTCTAGGGACAGAAAATCGAAATGGAAATGTGAAGATTGTAGCGACAGTGTAAAGGCAGCTAGTGCTGACACAAATGCTGAAACTCCTTTAACTATAGAAATGATTAGAGATGAAATCAAGAGTTGTTTCCGTAGTTTCGAAGGACAATTTTTACGAGAACTGAAACCTATTAAAGAAGAAATTGGTGAACTAAAAAAATCCCTGGATTTCTGCAATAAATCGTCTGAAGAAATGAACAGTAAACTTATCGGTATAGTCGATGAAACAAAACAAGTTAGAGAAGAAAATAGAAAATTGGTGCTGGAAAATAGAACATTGAACGATAAGATAGAAAGCATCGAACGGGAATTAGATGCAATCGAACTTCGATCGAAAGAAAACAACATTGAAATTAACAACTATCCTGAGGAAAAAGGAGAGAATCTGAATGATATAATTGGAAAGATGGCTACTGAGTTGCATCTAGAAGAAAAAGGTGAAATAATTAACATGCACCGAGTTCCAACGCAAAGTAAAAATAGAATAAAACCAATTATAGTGAGATTTAAGGATATTCTCACACGTAATACATGGCTCAGAGCTACCAAAGATAATAAAAATTTAACCACGACTATGATTAACAATAAATTTGAAGAACAAAAGATTTTTATCAATGAACATGTTACAAGAAAGGTTAAGGAATTACATTTTATAGCCAGAAAATTCAAGAGTGAAAATGATTATAAATTTGTTTGGATGAAAGGAGGAAAGGTCTTTCTTCGAAAAAGTGAGAATGATAGAGTAATACAGGTAAGGAGGAAAGAGGACTTGGATAAATTGAGAAATAATTCAAACCAGTTTTTGTGCGATGGAAGACCACGATATTAAGAGAGGTGAACGGGTGTTCATGGATTATGATTCAATTGAAAAAATCACTGAACTAAATAACGTGGACGAAGCAGAGACATTTCTTATAAAAGACAATACAGCGGTATTAAACATTTATCATCTGAACATAAGGAGCATAAGGCAAAATTTAGATGAACTCTTGATAACAATTGAAAATATGGATATAGATATTTTGTTATTAAGTGAAATATGGATTAAGGAATGTGAAATTGATAATTATAATCTTAAGGGGTATAACAAACTTTATAATACAAGAGAAAGAAATAGATCAGGGGGAGTCATAGCTTATATTAAAGAGAAATACTACTTTTCTGATCAGAGTATTTTAATGAATACTGCTGAGGCATTATACTTGGATAATAAGGAACTTGATTTTTTTATAGTTTTTATTTACAGGGCTATTGAATGTAGTATAAATGATTATATATTAGAACTTGAACAAAAGGTTAAAGGAATTGTATGTAAAAACATTTTGTATATTGGTGACATAAACATTGATACTTTACAGAATTTCACGACAACAAATGATTATATTAATACTATGTACACTATGGGTTTCAAGCAATATGTTGATATACCAACTAGGTGTAATGACCTAAGCTCATCCTGTATTGATCATGTCTTTTATAAATGTAATTACAGAATAGATAGAGCAGTAACAGCTGCAGTACATAAAACAACAATAACCGATCACTATGCATTACTAGTAAAAATTGATAACAAAAAATTATTAAAAAAACATTTGAAACGTAATCGGAGTAGCGAGCAAATAATTAAAACATGCATCGATTATAGAACTTTTGAACAGGATATTAAAGAAATTAATTTCTCTAGCTTAATAGATGAAAACATGGAGATAAATGAGATTTATAACACTTTTATCAGTAAAATTAAGGAACTCATGGAAAAAAACAAGAAGATAAAAAAAGCTAATAAATTAAAAAAACAATGGATTACACAAGAGTTGGTAAATATGATCAATAAAAAAGAAAAATTATATAATAAAACAAAACAATTTCCTTATAATAAGGAATATAAAAATAATTATAAAGAATACAATAAACAATTAAAAAAGTTGATTAAAAAAGAAAAAGAGGATTTTTTACATAAAAAATTTGTCCATGCTGGAAAAGATGGAAGAAAACAATGGAATATTATTAAAGATATTACAGGGATTAAGAATAAGAATTCCATCGATGTAGATAATAGCAATGAACTAGTTGAAAAATTTAATGACTTTTTTATAAATTGTTGTGTGGAAATAAACGGCGATAAAGCATCAAACTATGATAATAACATAACACACCAAACAAATTCTATGTATATTTACCCAATGGAAATAAGTAAGGTTAAAAATATTATTGATAATATGCAAAATGACAAAACACCGGGACATGACGGAATTACAAGTAATGCACTTAAGATAATTGCTAAGTATCATATAGAAATTGTGACAAAAATCATCAATATTAGTCTACAAAGGGGGGAATTCATAGAAGATCTAAAAAAAGCAATAATTACACCGATACACAAATCAGGTGCTAAAGATGACTGTAATAATTTCAGACCTATCTCAGTTCTACCAATATTCTCTAAATTATTGGAAAAATGTTATAGCTCTCAGTTGATGAATTTCTTGGAAAAATATGATTTTTTCCATAACGCACAATACGGATTTAGGCAAAACAGAAATACTGAAAAAGCTGTATTAAAATTAGCAGGTGAAATTTATGCGAACATTAACGAAAACTATGAAACTTCAGCAGTATTCTTGGATTTACGTAAAGCATTTGACAGTGTAAGCATAAAGATTTTGATAAAAAAGTTATACAATGTTGGAATAAGAGGAATACCTTACAAATGGATATTATCCTATCTCACGGACAGAAAACAAGCAACAAAACTAAATAACTGTATAAGCAAATATAAAACAACAAAAACCGGAGTCCCTCAGGGATCAATTTTAGGTCCATTACTTTTTTTAATATATATTAATGACATGTCATACATTAAATTATACGGTACAATTACTCTATATGCAGATGATACAGCATTAACATATTCTGCAAAGAGCATTAATGATATAAAAAACCAAATGGAACTTGATTTAACTGCTATAAATAAATGGTTAACTGACAATATGTTATCTCTTAATATAAATAAAACAAAATACATAAAGTTTGATTTAAAAAAGAATGGAATTAATAAAATTGATTTACGCATAAAATATCACGAACCAACATGTGACAACACAAATAACTGTAACTGCCCTACCATAGAAAGAGTCGAAAATATAAATTATTTAGGTATAACTTTTAGTGAAAATTTAAAATGGAAATGCCATACTGATAAACTTGTGAATAAGTTAAGAGGTAGAATACATTGGCTCTATCTATTGAGAAATATAGTTGGGAAAAAGTTTCTTAGATGTTTATTTTACGCTTGGATTAACTCAATAATTACGTATGGTATTTGTGCATGGGGAGGCGATTATGAAACAAATCTTACCAATTTAAATAGAACGTATGCAAAAATTTTGAAAATAATTTATGGAGCTAAACAAGAACTTAATAAAAACGATACTATTTTACAAAAGTCAGAGAAAATCTATAATATCAGAGAAATATATGCACAGAGAATATTGTATTTTTTGCATAACAACAATAACTGGTTTGAAATTAATGAAAAACAATATAATACTCGAATTTCAGGTAAACAATATAAAGTTATAAAACCAAATAAAACGATTATTAAAAAACAATTCTTTTACTTGGCACCGCGGCTGTTTAATGAACTAACGGAAGATGTTAGGAATGAGAAGAACTTTAAAAAATATAAAAAAGGGGTCAATGAATATATACAAAATAATGACATTGTATCAACAATTAACTTTTAGCTGATAAAATATACTGACTTGCCAACCGGGGGGGATTTTGTATTGTAATTTTTATACTATTGAATGTTTCAATGCGAGTTATTGTGTTTTTTTTTTCTCTGGAGTCAAACAGTCCAATAATTGTTCTGTGTAAAATTTTTACTACTTGTGTAAAATTAATTTGTAAATATTTCTGTTAATACATATTTGTGTTTGTACTCCATACTAAATCAATTAAAAAACACTGCGGACAGTGCCTTTGGCGCTCTTTAGTGTTAAATTTAATACTAACTCGTGTTGAACTATAGTCAAGATTTTCTTAATGTTTTGTTATGAAGTTTGTAATTTATGTTCTATAATTTGTACTTTCCTTTTTTTAATTTTGCTTGCTAGCCGATTGCGCCTCTGAGGCTTGGAAAGCTGAAATATTAATTTAGTTGCATAAAAAATATTAATGAAATGTTTAAGGCATAAAAAAACATTGAACGCCTCCGGGTGGGCTCGAACCACCAACCTTACGGACACCAGCCGAACGCGCTAGCCGATTGCGTCAAGGAGGCTTGTAAAGTTAAGTCCTAATTTGGTTCCTTAAAAAAACGAAAGTGTTAAGGCATAAAAAAACATTGCACGCCCCTGCGTGGGCTCGAACCACCAACCTTTCGCTTAACATCCGAACGCGCTAACCGATAGCGCCACGGAGACTTGCAAAACTGAAATATGAATTTAGTTCCATAAAAAATATTAATGAAATGTTTAAGGCATAAAAAAACATTTCACGCCCCCGGGTGGGCTCGAACCACCAACCTTACGGGTAACAGCGGAACGCGCTAGCCGATTGCGCCACGGATTCTTGCAAAGCTGATATATTAATTTAGTTGCATAAAAAATATTAATGAAATGTTTAAAGCATAAAAAAACATTACACGCCTCCGGGTGGACTCGAACCACCAACCTTTCGGTTAACAGCTGAACGCGCTAGACAATTGCGCCACGGAGGCTTGCAAAGCTGAAATATTAATTTAGTTTCATAAAAAATATTAATGAAATGTTTAAGGCATAAAAAAACATTACACGCCCCCGGGTGGGCTCGACCCACCAACCTTTCGGTTAACAGCCGAACGCGCTAGCCGATTGCGCCTCGCAGGCTTGGAAAGCTGAAATATTAATTTAGTTCCATTAAAAATATTAATGAAATGTTTAAGGCATAAAAAAAAAATTACACGCCTCCGGGTGGGCTCGAACCACCAACCTTTCAGTTAACAGCCGAACGCGCTAGCCGATTGCGCCACGGAGACTTGCAAAGCTGAAATATTAATTTAGTTCCATAAAAAATATTAATGAAATGTTTAAGTCATAAAAATACATTACACGCCCCCGCGTGGGCTCGAACCACCGACCTTTCGGTTAACAGCCGAACGCGCTAGCCGATTGCGCCACGGAGACTTGCAAAGACGAAATATTAATTTTGTTCCATAAAAAATATTAATGAAATGTTTAAGGTTTAAAAAAACATTACACGCCTCCGGGTGGACTCGAACCACCAACCTTTCGGTTAATAGCTGACCGCGCTAGCCGATTGCGCCACGAAGGCTTGCAAAGCTAAATTATTAATTTAGTTCCATAAAAAATATTAATGAAATGTTTAAGGCATAAAAAAACATTGCACGCCTCCGGGTGGGCTCGAACCACCAACCTTACGGAAACCAGCCGAACGCGCTAGCCGATTGCGTCAAGAAGGCTTGTAAAGTAAAGGTCCTAATTTGGTTCCTTAAAAAAACGAAAGTATTAAGGCATAAAAAAACATTGCACGCCCCCGCGTGGGCTCGAACCACCAACCTTTCGGTTAATAGCTGACCGCGCTAACCGATTGCGCCACGGACACTTGCAAAGCTGAAATATGAATTTAGTTCCATAAAAAATATTAATGAAATGTTTAAGGCATAAAAAAACATTACACGCCTCCGGGTGGACTCGTATCACGGTCCTTTCGTTTAACAGCCGACCAAGCTAGCCGATTAAGGCACGGAAGCTTGCAAAGCTGAAATATTAATTTAGTTCCATAAAAAATATTAATGAAATGTTTAAGGCATAAAAAAACAGTACACGCCTCCGGGTGAACTCGAAACACCAACCTTTCGGTCAACAGCCGACCGCGCTAGCCAATTGCGTCAAGGAGGCTTGCGAAGTCAAAGTCCTAATTTGGTTCATTAAAAAAAATGAAAGTTTTATGGCAAAAAAAAAAAACATTTCAAACCCCAGGGTGGGCTCGAACCACCAACCTTTCGGTTAATAGCTGACCGCGCTAGCCGATATCGCCATGGAGGCTTGCAAAGCTAAATATTTAATTTAGTTCCATAAAAAATATTAATGAAATGTTTAAGGCATAAAAAAAGATTGCACGCCTCCGGGTGGGCTCGGACCACCAACCTTACGGTTAACAGCCGAACGCGCCAGCCGATTGCGTCAAGGAGGCTTGTAACGTTAAGGTCCTAATTTGGTTCGTTTAAAAAATGAAATTATTAAGGCATAAAAAAAAACATTTCACGCCCCCGGGTGGGCTCGAACCACCAACCTTACGGGTAACAGCCGAACGCGCTAGCCGATTGCGCAATGGAGGGTTCTGAAGCTAAAGCCTTAATTTGGTTCCTTAAAAAATGTCAATAAAGGTTTTAAGGCATAAAAAAACTATTACACGCCTCCGGGTGGGCTCAAACCACCAACATTTCGGTAAACAGCCAAACGCTCTTGCCGATTGCGCCACGGATTCTTGCAAAGCTGATATATTAATTTAGTTGCATAAAAAATATTAATGAAATGTTTAAGGCATAAAAAAACATTACACGCCTCCGGGTGGACTCGAATCACCAACCTTTTGGTTAGCAGCCGACCGCGCTAGCCAATTGCGTCAAGGAGGCTTGCGAAGTCAAAGTCCTAATTTGGTTCCTTAAAAAAATGGAAGTTTATTGGCAAAAAAAAAAAGAAACATTACACGCCCCCGGGTGGGCTCGAACCACCAACCTTTCGGTTAACAGCTGAACGCGCTAGACGATTGCGCCACGGAGGCTTGTAAAGCTGAAAAATTAATTTAGTTCCATAAAAAAAATTAATGAAATGTTTAAGGCATAAAAAAACATTACACGCCTCCGGGTGGGCTCGAACCACCAACCTTTCGGTTAACAGCCGAACGCGCTAGCCGATTGCGCCTCGGAGGCTTGGAAAGCTGAAATATTAATTTAGTTCCATTAAAAATTGTAATGAAATGTTTTAGGCATAAAAAAACATTACACGCCTCCGGGTGGGCTCGAACCACCAACCTTTCGGTTAACAGCCGAACGCGCTAGCCGATTGCGCCACGGAGGCTTGCAAATCTGAAATATTATTTAGTTCCATAAAAAAAATTAATGAAGTGTTTAAGGCATAAAAAAACATTACAAGCCCCCGGGTGGGCTCGAACCACCAACCTTTCGGTTAACAGCCGACCGCGCTAGCCAACTGCGACAAGGAGGCTTGCAAAGCTGAAATATTAGTTTAGTTTCGTAGAACATATTAATGAAATGTTTAAAGCATAAAAACACATTACACGCCTCCGGGTGGACTCGAACCAACAACATTTCGGATAACCGCCGAACGCGCTAGCCGATTGCGCCACGGAGGATTGCGGAGCCATGATCCTAATTTAGTTCCTTAAAAAATATAAATGAAGGTTTTAAGGCATATAAATACCAACCTTACGGGTAACAGCCGAACGCGAGCTGATTGCGTCAAGGAGGCTTGTGAAGTTAAGGTCCTAATTTGGTTCCTTAAAAAAATGAAAGTATTAAGGCATAAAAAAACATTGCACGCCCCCGGTTGGGCTCGAACCACCACCCTTTCTGTTAACAGCCGAACGTGCTAGCCAACAGCGCCACGGAGGCTTCTGAAGCTGAAGCCTTATTTTGGTTCCTTAAAAAATGTCAATGAAGGTTTTAAGGCATAAAAAAACTATTACACGCCTCCGGGTGGGCTCAAACCACCAACATTTCGGTAAACAGACGAACGCTCTTGCCAATTGCGCCACGGAGGCTTGCAAAGCTAAGTTATTAATTTAGTTCCATAAAAAATATTAATGAAATGTTTAAGGCATAAAAAAACATTGCACGCCTCCGGGTGGGCTCGAACCACCAACCTTACGGACACCAGCCGAACGCGCAAGCCGATTGCGTCAAGGAGGCTTGTAAACTTAAGGTCCTAATTTGGTTCCTTAAAAAAACGAAAGTATTAAGGCATAAAAAAACATTGCACGCCACCGCGTGGGCTCGAAATACCAACCTTTCGGTTAACATCCGAACGCGCTAACCGATTGCGCCACGGAGACTTGCAAAGCTGAAATATGAATTAAGTTCCATAAAAAATATTAATGAAATGTTTAAGTCATAAAAATACATCACACGCCCCCGGGTGGGCTCGAACCACCGTCCTTTCGGTTAACAGCCGAACGCGCTAGCCGATTGCGCCACGGAGGCTTGCAAAGCCGAAATATTAATTTTGTTCCATAAAAAATATTAATGAAATGTTTAAGGCATAAAAAAACATTACACGCCTCCGGCTGGACTCGAACCACCAACCTTTCGGATAATAGCTGACCGCGCTAGCCGATTGCGCCACGGAGGCTTGCAAAGCTATATTATTAATTTAGTTCCATAAAAAATATTAATGAAATGTTTAAGGCATAAAAAATCATTGCACGCCTCCGGGTGGGCTCGAACCACCAACCTTACGGACACCAGCCGAACACGCTAGCCGATTGCGTCTATTAGGCTTGTAAAGTTAAGGTCCTAATTTGGTTCCTCAAAAAAACTAAAGTATTAAGGCATACAAAAACAATGCACGCCCCCGCGTGGGCTCGAACCGCTAACCGATTGCGCCACGGAGACTTGCAAAGCTGAAATATGAATTTAGTTCAATAAAAAATATTAATGAAATGTTTAAGGCATAAAAAAACAGTACACGCCTCCGGGTGGACTCGAAACACCAACCTTTCGGTTAACAGCCGACCGCGCTAGACAATTGCGTCAAGGAGGCTTGCGAAGTCAAAGTCCTAATTTGGTTCATTAAAAAAAAATGAAAGTTTTTTAGCAAAGAAAGAAACATTTCACGCCCCCGGGTTTGCTCGAACCACCAACCTTTCGGTTAACAGCCGAACACGCTAGCCGATTGCGCCACGGAGGCTTGCAAAGCTGAAATATTAATTTAGTTCCATAAAAAATATTAATGAAATGTTTAAGGCATAAAAATACATTACACGCCCCCGGGTGGGCTCGAACCACCGACCTTTCGGTTAACAGCCGAACGCGCTAGCCGATTGCGCCACGGAGGCTTGCAATGCCGAAATATTAATTTTGTTCCATAAAAAATGTTAATGAAAAGTTTAAGGCATAAAAAAACAGTACACGCCTCCGGGTGGACTCGAAACACCAACCTTTCGGTTAACAGCCGACCGCGCTAGCCAATTGCGTCAAGGAGGCTTGCGAAGTCAAAGTCCTAATTTGGTTGATTAAAAAAAATGAAAGTTTTATGGCAAAAAAAAGAAACATTTCACGCCCCCGGGTGGACTCGAACCACCAACCTTTCGGTTAACAGCTGAACGCGCTAGACGATTGCGCCAAGGAGGCTTGCAAAGCTAAAATATTAATTTAGTTCCATAAAAAATATTGCTGAAATATTAATTTAGTTCCATAAAAAATATTAATAAAATGTTTAAGGCATAAAAAAACATTACACGCCCCCGGGTGGGCTCGAACCACCAACCTTTCGGTTAACAGCCGAACGCGCTAGCCGATTGCGCCTCGGAGGCTTGGAAAGCTGAAATATTAATTTAGTTCCATTAAAAATATTAATGAAATGTTTAAGGCATAAAAAAACATTACACGCCTCCGGGTGGGCTCGAACCACCAACCTTTCGGTTAACAGCCGAGCGCGCTGGCCGATTGCGCCATGGAGGCTTGCAAAGCTGAAATATTAATTTAGTTCTATAAAAAATATTAATGAAATGTTTAAGGCATAAAAATACATTACACGCCCCCGGGTGGGCTCGAACCACCGACCTTTCGGTTAACAGCCGAACGCGCTAGCCGATTGCGCCACTTAGGCTTGCAAAGCCGAAATATTAATTTTGTTCCATAAAAAATATTAATGAAATGTTTAAGGCATAAAAAACATTACACGCCTCCGGGTGGACTCGAACCACCAACCTTTCGGTTAACAGCCGAACGCGCTAGCCGATTGCGCCACGGAGGCTTGCAAAGACGAAATATTAATTTTGTTCCATAAAAAATATTAATGAAATGTTTAAGGTTTAAAAAAACATTACACGCCTCCGGGTGGACTCGAACCACCAACCTTTCGGTTAATAGCTGACCGCGCTAGCCGATTGCGTCTATTAGGCTTGTAAAGTTAAGGACCTAATTTGGTTCCTTAAAAAAACGAAAGTATTAAGGCATAAAAAAACATTGCACGCCCCCGCGTGGGCTCGAACCGCTAACTGATTGCGCCACGGAGACTTGCAAAGCTGAAATATTAATTTTGTTTCATAAAAAATATTAATGAAATGTTTAAGGCATAAAAAAACATTACACGCCTCCGGGTGGACTCGTATCACGAACCTTTCGTTTAACAGCCGACCAAGCTAGCCGATTAAGGCACGGAAGCTTGCAAAGCTGAAATATTAATTTAGTTCCATAAAAAATATTAATGAAATGTTTAAGGCATAAAAAAACAGTACACGCCTCCGGGTGGACTCGAAACACCAACCTTTCGGTTAACAGCAGAACGCGCTAGCCGATTGCGCCACGGAGACTTGCAAAGCTAAAATATTAATTTTGTTTCATAAAAAATATTAATGAAATGTTTAAGGCATAAAAAAACATTACACGCCTCCGGGTGGACTCAAACCACCAACCTTTCGGTTAATAGCTGACAGCGCTAGCCGATTGTGCCACGGAGGCTTGCAAAGCTAAATTATTAATTTAGTTCCATAAAAATATTAATGAAATGTTTAAGGAAAAAAAAACATTGCACGCCTCCGGGTGGACTCGAAACACCAACCTTTCGGTTAACAGCCGACCGCGCTAGCCAATTGCGTCAAGGAGGCTTGCGAAGTCAAAGTCCTAATTTGGTTCATTAAAAAAAATGAAAGTTTTATGGCAAAAAAAAAACATTTCACGCCCCCGGGTGGGCTCGAACCACCAACCTTTCGGTTAACAGCCGAACGCGCTAGCCGATTGCGCCACGGAGGCTTGCAAAGCTGAAATATTAATTTTGTTCCATAAAAAATATTACTGAAATGTTTAAGGCATAAAAAAACATTACACGCCTCCGGGTGGACTCGAACCACCAACCTTTCGGTTAATAGCTGACCGCGCTAGCCGATTGCGCCACGGAGGCTTGCGAAGCTAAATTATTAATTTAGTTCCACAAAAAATATTAATGAAATGTTTAAGGCATAAAAAAACATTGCACGCCTCCGGGTGGGCTCGAACCACCAACCTTACGGACACCAGCCGAACGCGCTAGCCGACTGCGTCAAGGAGGTTTGTAACTTTAAGGTCCTAATTTGGTTCTTTAAAAAAATGAAAGTATTAAGGCATAAAAAAACATTGCACGCCCCCGGGTGGGCTCGAACCACCAACCTTACGGGTAACAGCCGAACGCGCTAGCCGATTGCGCAATGGAGGCTACTGAAGCTAAAGCCTTAATTTGGTTCCTTAAAAAATGTCAATGAAGGTTTTAAGAAATAAAAAAACTATTACACGCCCACGGGTGGGCTCAAACCACCAACATATCGGTAAACAGCCGAACGCTCTTGCCGATTGCGCCACGGATTCTTGCAAAGCTGATATATTAATTTAGTTGCATAAAAAATATTAATGATATGTTTAAGGCATAAAAAAACATTACCACGCCTCCGGGTGGACTCGAATCACCAACCTTTTGGTTAGCAGCCGACCGCGCTAGCCAATTGCGTCAAGGAGGCTTGCGAAGTCAAAGTCCTAATTTGGTTCCTTAAAAAAATGGAAGTTTATTGGCAAAAAAAAAAAAAGAAACATTACACCCCCCCGGGTGGGCTCGAACCACCAACCTTTCGGTTAACAGCTGAACGCGCTAGACGATTGCGCCACGGAGGCTTGTAAAGCTGAAAAATTAATTTAGTTCCATAAAAAAAATTAATGAAATGGGCATTCGCCCCCGGGTGGCCACCAACCTTTCGGTTAACAGCTGAACGCGCTAGACGATTGCGCCACGGAGGCTTGTAAAGCTGAAAAATTAATTTAGTTCCATAAAAAAAATTAATGAAATGTTTAAGGCATAAAAAAACATTACACGCCTCCGGGTGGGCTCGAACCACCAACCTTTCGGTTAACAGCCGAACGCGCTAGCCGATTGTTCCACGGAGGCTTGCAAATCTGAAATATTATTTAGTTCCATAAAAAAAATTAATGAAGTGTTTAAGGCATAAAAAAACATTACAAGCCCCCGGGTGGGCTCGAACCACCAACCTTTCGGTTAACAGCCGACCGCGCTAGCCAACTGCGACAAGGAGGCTTGCGAAGTCAAAGTCCTAATTTGGTTTCTTAAAAAAATGAAAGTTTAAAGGCGAAAAAAAAAACATTACATGCCCCCGGGTGGGATCGAACAACCAACCTTGCGGTTAACAGCCGAACGCGCTAGCCGATTGCGCCACGGAGGATTGCGGAGCCATAATCCTAATTTAGTTCCTTAAAAAATATAAATGAAGGTTTTAAGGCATATAAATACCAACCTCACGGGTAACAGCCGAACGCGAGCTGATTGCGTCAAGGAGGCTTGTGAAGTTAAGGTCCTAATTTGGTTCCTTAAAAAAATGAAAGTATTAAGGCATAAAAAAACATTGCACGCCCCCGGTTGGGCTCGAACCACCACCCTTTCCGTTAACAGCCGAACGTGCTAGCCAATAGCGCCACGGAGGCTTGCAAAGCTAAGTTATTAATTTAGTTCCATAAAAAATATTAATGAAATGTTTAAGGCATAAAAAAACATTGCACGCCTCCGGGTGGGCTCGAACCACCAACCTTACGGACACCAGCCGAACGCGCAAGCCGATTGCGTCAAGGAGGCTTGTAAACTTAAGGTCCTAATTTGGTTCCTTAAAAAAACGAAAGTATTAAGGCATAAAAAAACATTGCACGCCACCGCGTGGGCTCGAAATACCAACCTTTCGGTTAACATCCGAACGCGCTAACCGATTGCGCCACAGAGACTTGCAAAGCTGAAATATGAATTAAGTTCCATAAAAAATATTAATGAAATGTTTAAGTCATAAAAATACATCACACGCCCCCGGGTGGCTCGAACCACCGTCCTTTCGGTTAACAGCCGAACGCGCTAGCCGATTGCGCCACGGAGGCTTGCAAAGCCGAAATATTAATTTTGTTCCATAAAAAATATTAATGAAATGTTTAAGGCATTAAAAACAGTACACGCCTCCGGGTGGACTCGAAACACCAACCTTTCGGTTAACAGCCGACCGCGCTAGCCAATTGCGCCACGGAGGATTGCAAAGCTAAATTATTAATTTAGTTGCATAAAAAATATTAATGAAATGTTTAAGGCATAAAAAAACATTGAACGCCTCCGGGTGGGCTCGAACCACCAACCTTACGGACACCAGCCGAACGCGCTAGCCGATTGCGTCAAGGAGGCTTGTAACGTTAAGGTCCTAATTTGGTTCCTTAAAAAAATGAAAGTATTAAGGCATAAAAAAACATTGCACGCCCCCGGGTGGGCTCGAACCGCCAACCTTACGGGTAACAGCCGAACGCGCTAGCCGATTGCGCCACGAATTCTTGCAAAGCTGATATATTAATTTAGTTGCATAAAAAATATTAATGAAATGTTTAAGGCATAAAAAAACATCACACGCCCCCGGGTGGGCTCGACCCACCAAACTTTCGGTTAACAGCCGAACGCGCTAGCCGATTGCGCCTCGGAGGCTTGGAAAGCTGAAATATTAATTTAGTTCCATTAAAAATATTAATGAAATGTTTAAGTCATAAAAATACATTACACGCCCCCGGGTGGGCTCGAACCACCGACCTTTCGGTTAACAGCCGAACGCGCTAGCCGATTGCGCCACGGAGGCTTGCAAAGACGAAATATTAATTTTGTTCCATAAAAAATATTAATGAAATGTTTAAGGTTTAAAAAAACATTACACGCCTCCGGGTGGACTCGAACCACCAACCTTTCGGTTAATAGCTGACCGCGCTAGCCGATTGCGCCACGAAGGCTTGCAAAGCTAAATTATTAATTTAGTTCCATAAAAAATATTAATGAAATGTTTAAGGCATAAAAAAACATTGCACGCCTCCGGGTGGGGCTCGAACCACCAACCTTTTGGTTAACAGCCGACCGCGCTAGCCGATTGCGTCAAGGAGGCTTGTGAAGTCAAAGTCCTAATTTGGTTCCTTAAAAAAATGAAAGTTTTAAGGCAAAAAAAAAAACACGCCCCCGGGTGGGCTCGAACCACCAACCTTTCGGTTAACAGCCGAACGCGCTAGCCGATTGCGCCACGGAGGCTTGCAAAGCTGAACTATTAATTTTGTTCCATAAAAAATATTAATGAAATGTTTAAGACAAAAAAAAAAACATTACACACCTCCGGGTGGACTCGAACCACCAACCTTTCGGATAATAGCTGACCGCGCTAGCCGATTGCGCCACGGAGGCTTGCAAAGCTGATATATTAATTTTGTTCCATAAAAAATATTAATGAAATGTTTAAGGCATAAAAAAAACATTACACGCCTCCGGGTGGACTCGAATCACCAACCTTTTGGTTAACAGCCGACCGCGCTAGCCGATTGCGCCACAGAGGCTTGCGGAGAATTATCCTAATTTGGTTCCTTAAAAAATGTCAATGAAGGTTTTAAGGCATAAATAAATATTACACGACCCCGGGTGATCGCGAACCAGCAACCTTACGGGTAACAGTCGAACGCGCTAGCCGATTGCGTCAAGGAGGCTTGTAAAGTTAAGGTCCTAATTTGGTTCCTAAAAAAATGAAAGTACTGAGGCATAAAAAACATTGCACGCCCTCGGGTGGGCTTGAACCACCAACCTTTCGGTTAAAAGCCGACCGCGCTAGCCAATTGCGTCAAGGAGGCTTGCGAAGTCAAAGTCCTAATTTGGTTCCTTAAAAAAATGAAAGTTTAATGGCAAAAAAAAAACATTACACGCCCCCGGGTGGGCACGAACCACCAACCTTTCCGTTAACAGCCGAACGCGCTAGCTGATTGCGCCACAGAGGCTTGCAAAGTTGAAATATTAATTTTGTTCCATAAAAAATATTAATGAAATGTTTAAGGCATAAAAAAACATTACACGCCTCCGGGTGGACTCGAATCACCAACCTTTTAATTAACAGCCGACCGCGCTTGCCGATTGCGTCAAGGAGGCTTGCGAAGTCAAAGTCCTAATTTGGTTCCTTAAAAAAATGAAAGTTTAATGGCAAAAAAAAAAAACATTACACGCCCCCGGGTGGGCTCGAACCACCAACCTTTCGGTTAACAGCCGAACGCGCTAGACGATTGCGCCACGGAGGCTTGCAAAGCTGAAATATTAATTTTGTTCCATAAAAAATATTAATGAAATGTTTAAGGCATAAAAAAACATTACGCACCTCCGGGTGGACTCGAACCACCAACTTTTCGGATAATAGCTGACCGCGCTTGCCGATTGCGCCACGGAGGCTTGCATAGCTGAAATATTTAGTTCCATAAGAAATATTAATGAATTGTTTAAAACATAAAGAAACATTACACGCCCCCGGGTGGGCTCGAACCACCAACCTTTCGGTTAACAGCCGAACGCGCTAGCCGATTGCGCCACGGAGGCTTGCAAAGCCGATATATTAATTTTGTTCCATAAAAAATATTAATGAAATGTTTAAGGCATAAAAAAACATTACACGCCTCCGGGTGGACTCGAATCACCAACCTTTCGGTTAACAGCCGAACGCGCTAGCCGATTGCGCCACGGAGGCTTGCAAAGCTGAAATATTAATTTTGTTCCATAAAAAATATTAATGAAATGTTTAAGACAAAAAAAAACATTACACACCTCCGGGTGGACTCGAACCACCAACCTTTCGGATAATAGCTGACCGCGCTAGCCGATTGCGCCACGGAGGCATGCATAGCTGAAATATTATTTTAGTTCCATAAGAAATATTAATGAATTGTTTAAGGCATAAAGAAACATTACACGCCCCCGGGTGGGCTCGAACCACCAACCTTTCGGTTAACAGCCGAACGCGCTAGCCGATTGCGCCACGGAGGCTTGCAAAGATGATATATTAATTTTGTTCCATAAAAAATATTAATGAAATGTTTAAGGCATAAAAAAACATTACAAGCCTCCGGGTGGACTCGAATCACCAACCTTTTGGTTAACAGCCGACCGCGCTAGCCGATTGCGTCAAGGAGGCTTGTGAAGTCAAAGTCCTAATTTGGTTCCTTAAAAAAATGAAAGTTTTAAGGCAAAAAAAAAAAAAAAAAATAACACGCCCCCGGGTGAGCTCGAACCACCAACCTTTCGTTTAACAGCCGAACGCGCTAGCCGATTGCGCCACGGAGGCTTGCAAAGCTGAAATATTAATTTTGTTCCATAAAAAATATTAATGAAATGTTTAAGACAAAAAAAAAACATTACACACCTCCGGGTGAACTCGAACCACCAACCTTTCGGATAATAGCTGACCGCGCTAGCCGATTGCGCCACGGAGGCTTGCATAGCTGAAATATTAATTTAGTTCCATAAGAAATATTAATGAATTGTTTAAGGCATAAAGAAACATTACACGCCCCCGGGTGGGCTCGAACCACCAACCTTTCGGTTAACAGCCGAACGCGCTAGCCGATTGCGCCACGGAGGATTGCAAAGCTGATATATTAATTTTGTTCCATAAAAAATATTAATGAAATGTTTAAGGCATAAAAAAACATTACAAGCCTCCGGGTGGACTCGAATCACCAACCTTTTGGTTAACAGCCGACCGCGCTAGCCGATTGCGTCAAGGAGGCTTGTGAAGTCAAAGTCCTAATTTGGTTCCTTAAAAAAATGAAAGTTTTAAGGCAAAAAAAAAAATAACACGCCCCCGGGTGGGCTCGAACCACCAACCTTTCGGTTAACAGCCGAACGCGCTAGCCGATTGCGCCACGGAGGCTTGCAAAGCTGAAATATTAATTTTGTTCCATAAAAAATATTAATGAAATGTTTAAGACAAAAAAAAAAACATTACACACCTCCGGGTGGACTCGAACCACCAACCTTTCGGATAATAGCTGACCGCGCTAGCCGATTGCGCCACGGAGGCTTGCATAGCTGAAATATTAATTTTGTTCCATAAAAAATATTAATGAAATGTTTAAGTCAAAAAAAAAAAAAAAAAACATTACACACCTCCGGGTGGACTCGAACCACCAACCTTTCGGATAATAGCTGACCGCGCTAGCCGATTGCGCCACGGAGGCTTGCATAGCTGAAATATTAATTTAGTTCCATAAGAAATATTAATGAATTGTTTAAGGCATAAAGAAACATTATACGCCCCCGGGTGGGCTCGAACCACCAACCTTTCGGTTAACAGCCGAACGCGCTAGCCGATTGCGCCACGGAGGCTTGCAAAGCTGATATATTAATTTTGTTCCATAAAAAATATTAATGATATGTTTAAGGCATAAAAAACATTACACGCCTCCGGGTGGACTCGAATCACCAACCTTTTGGTTAACAGCCGACCGCGCTAGCCGATTGCGTCAAGGAGGCTTGTGAAGTCAAAGTCCTAATTTGGTTCCTTAAAAAAATGAAAGTTTTAAGGCAAAAAAAAAAAAAAATAACACGCCCCCGGGTGAGCTCGAACCACCAACCTTTCGTTTAACAGCCGAACGCGCTAGCCGATTGTGCCACGGAGGCTTGCAAAGCTGAAATATTAATTTTGTTCCATAAAAAATATTAATGAAATGTTTAAGGCATAAAAAAACATTACGCACCTCCGGGTGGACTCGAACCACCAACTTTTCGGATAATAGCTGACCGCGCTTGCCGATTGCGCCACGGAGGCTTGCATAGCTGAAATATTTAGTTCCATAAGAAATATTAATGAATTGTTTAAAACATAAAGAAACATTACACGCCCCCGGGTGGGCTCGAACCACCAACCTTTCGGTTAACAGCCGAACGCGCTAGCCGATTGCGCCACGGAGGCTTGCAAAGCCGATATATTAATTTTGTTCCATAAAAAATATTAATGAAATGTTTAAGGCATAAAAAAACATTACACGCCTCCGGGTGGACTCGAATCACCAACCTTTCGGTTAACAGCCGAACGCGCTAGCCGATTGCGCCACGGAGGCTTGCAAAGCTGAAATATTAATTTTGTTCCATAAAAAATATTAATGAAATGTTTAAGACAAAAAAAAACATTACACACCTCCGGGTGGACTCGAACCACCAACCTTTCGGATAATAGCTGACCGCGCTAGCCGATTGCGCCACGGAGGCATGCATAGCTGAAATATTATTTTAGTTCCATAAGAAATATTAATGAATTGTTTAAGGCATAAAGAAACATTACACGCCCCCGGGTGGGCTCGAACCACCAACCTTTCGGTTAACAGCCGAACGCGCTAGCCGATTGCGCCACGGAGGCTTGCAAAGATGATATATTAATTTTGTTCCATAAAAAATATTAATGAAATGTTTAAGGCATAAAAAAACATTACAAGCCTCCGGGTGGACTCGAATCACCAACCTTTTGGTTAACAGCCGACCGCGCTAGCCGATTGCGTCAAGGAGGCTTGTGAAGTCAAAGTCCTAATTTGGTTCCTTAAAAAAATGAAAGTTTTAAGGCAAAAAAAAAAAAAAAAAATAACACGCCCCCGGGTGAGCTCGAACCACCAACCTTTCGTTTAACAGCCGAACGCGCTAGCCGATTGCGCCACGGAGGCTTGCAAAGCTGAAATATTAATTTTGTTCCATAAAAAATATTAATGAAATGTTTAAGACAAAAAAAAAACATTACACACCTCCGGGTGAACTCGAACCACCAACCTTTCGGATAATAGCTGACCGCGCTAGCCGATTGCGCCACGGAGGCTTGCATAGCTGAAATATTAATTTAGTTCCATAAGAAATATTAATGAATTGTTTAAGGCATAAAGAAACATTACACGCCCCCGGGTGGGCTCGAACCACCAACCTTTCGGTTAACAGCCGAACGCGCTAGCCGATTGCGCCACGGAGGATTGCAAAGCTGATATATTAATTTTGTTCCATAAAAAATATTAATGAAATGTTTAAGGCATAAAAAAACATTACAAGCCTCCGGGTGGACTCGAATCACCAACCTTTTGGTTAACAGCCGACCGCGCTAGCCGATTGCGTCAAGGAGGCTTGTGAAGTCAAAGTCCTAATTTGGTTCCTTAAAAAAATGAAAGTTTTAAGGCAAAAAAAAAAATAACACGCCCCCGGGTGGGCTCGAACCACCAACCTTTCGGTTAACAGCCGAACGCGCTAGCCGATTGCGCCACGGAGGCTTGCAAAGCTGAAATATTAATTTTGTTCCATAAAAAATATTAATGAAATGTTTAAGACAAAAAAAAAAAAACATTACACACCTCCGGGTGGACTCGAACCACCAACCTTTCGGATAATAGCTGACCGCGCTAGCCGATTGCGCCACGGAGGCTTGCATAGCTGAAATATTAATTTTGTTCCATAAAAAATATTAATGAAATGTTTAAGTCAAAAAAAAAAAAAAAAAAACATTACACACCTCCGGGTGGACTCGAACCACCAACCTTTCGGATAATAGCTGACCGCGCTAGCCGATTGCGCCACGGAGGCTTGCATAGCTGAAATATTAATTTAGTTCCATAAGAAATATTAATGAATTGTTTAAGGCATAAAGAAACATTATACGCCCCCGGGTGGGCTCGAACCACCAACCTTTCGGTTAACAGCCGAACGCGCTAGCCGATTGCGCCACGGAGGCTTGCAAAGCTGATATATTAATTTTGTTCCATAAAAAATATTAATGATATGTTTAAGGCATAAAAAACATTACACGCCTCCGGGTGGACTCGAATCACCAACCTTTTGGTTAACAGCCGACCGCGCTAGCCGATTGCGTCAAGGAGGCTTGTGAAGTCAAAGTCCTAATTTGGTTCCTTAAAAAAATGAAAGTTTTAAGGCAAAAAAAAAAAAAAATAACACGCCCCCGGGTGAGCTCGAACCACCAACCTTTCGTTTAACAGCCGAACGCGCTAGCCGATTGTGCCACGGAGGCTTGCAAAGCTGAAATATTAATTTTGTTCCATAAAAAATATTAATGAAATGTTTAAGACAAAAAAAAAACATTACACACCTCCGGGTGAATTCGAACCACCAACCTTTCGGATAATAGCTGACCGCGCTAGCCGATTGCGCCACGGAGGCTTGCATAGCTGTAATATTAATTTAGTTCCATAAAAAATATTAATGAATTGTTTAAAGCATAAAGAAACATTACACGCCCCCGGGTGGGATCGAACCACCAACCTTTCGGTTAACAGCCGAACGCGCTAGCCGATTGCGCCACAGAGGCTTGCGGAGAATTATCCTAATTTGGTTCCATAAAAAATATAAATGATTGTTTTAAGGCATATAAAAACGATACACGCCACGTGTGGGCTCGAACCTCCAACCTTACGGTTAACTGCCAAACGCGCTTGCCGATAGCGGCACAGAGACTTGCCGAGCTATAATCCTAATTTGGTCCGTAAAAAATATTAATTAAAGTTTTTACTCATAAAAAAAACAATACAAGCCCTCGGGTGGGTTTAAACATATACCTTTCGGTTAATAGCAGAACGCGCTAGCCGATAGCGCAATGGAGGCTTCCGAATCTAAAGCCCTAATTTGGTTCCTTAAAAAATGTCAATGAAGGTTTTAAGGCATAAATAAATATTACACGCCCCCGGGTGATCGCGAACCAGCAACCTTACGGGTAATAGTCGAACGCGCTAGCCGATTGCGTCAAGGAGGCTTGTAAAGTTAAGGTCCTAATTTGGTTCCTAAAAAAATGAAAGTACTAAGGCATAAAAAAACATTGCACGCCCTCGGGTGGGCTTGAACCACCAACCTTTCGGTTAAAAGCCGACCGCGCTAGCCAATTGCGTCAAGGAGGCTTGCGAAGTCAAAGTCCTAATTTGGTTCCTTAAAAAAATGAAAGTTTAATGGCAAAAAAAAAAAAAACATTACACGCCCCCCGGTTGGGCTCGAACCACCAACCTCTCGGCTTACAGCCGAACGCGCTAGCCGATTGCGCCACGGAGGCTTGCAAAGCTAAAATATTAATTTTGTTCCATAAAAAATATTAATGAAATGTTTAAGGCATAAAAAAACATTACACGCCTCCGGGTGGACTCGAATCACCAACCTTTTGGTTAACAGCCGACCGCGCTAGCCGATTGCGTCAAGGAGGCTTGTGAAGTCAAAGTCCTAATTTGGTTGCTTAAAAAAATGAAAGTTTAATGGCAAAAAAAAAACATTACACGCCCCCGGGTGGGCTCGAACCACCAACCTTTCGGTTAACAGCCGAACGCGCTAGCCGATTGCGCCACGGAGGCTTGCAAAGCTGAAATATTAATTTTGTTCCATAAAAAATATTAATGAAATGTTTAAGGCATAAAAAAACATTACACGCCTCCGGGTGGACTCGAATCACCAACCTTTTAATTAACAGCCGACCGCGCTAGCCGATTGCGTCAAGGAGGCTTGCAAAGCTGAAATATTAATTTTGTTCCATAAAAAATATTAATGAAATGTTTAAGGCATAAAGAAACATTACACGCCCCCGGGTGGGCTCGAACCACCAACCTTTCGGTTAACAGCCGAACGCGCTAGCCGATTGCGCCACGGAGGCTTGCAAAGCTGATATATTAATTTTGTTCCATAAAAAATATTAATGAAATGTTTAAGGCATATAAAAACATTACACGCCTCCGGGTGGACTCGAATCACCAACCTTTTGGTTAACAGCCGACCGCGCTAGCCGATTGCGTCAAGGAGACTTGTGAAGTCAAAGTCCTAATTTGGTTCCTTAAAAAAATGAAAGTTTTAAGGCAAAAAAAAAAAAAAAATAACACGCCCCCGGGTGGGCTCGAACCACCAACCTTTCGGTTAACAGCCGAACGCGCTAGCCGATTGCGCCACGGAGGCTTGCAAAGCTGAAATATTAATTTTGTTCCATAAAAAATATTAATGAAATGTTTAAGACAAAAAAAAAAAACATTACACACCTCCGGGTGGACTCGAACCACCAACCTTTCGCATAATAGCTGACAGCGCTAGCCGATTGCGCCAAGGAGGCTTGCATAGCTGAAATATTAATTTAGTTCCATAAGAAATATTAATGAATTGTTTAAGGCATAAAGAAACATTACACGCCCCCGGGTGGGCTGAACCACCAACCTTTCGGTTAACAGCCGAACGCGCTAGCCGATTGCGCCACGGAGGCTTGCAAAGCTGGTATATTAATTTTGTTCCATAAAAAATATTAATGAAATGTTTAAGACAAAAAAAAAAAAAAAAAACTTTACACACCTCCGGATGGACTCGAACCACCAACCTTTCGGATAATAGCTGACCGCGCTAGCCGATTGCGCCATGGAGGCTTGCATAGCTGAAATATTAATTTAGTTCCATAAGAAATATTAATGAATTGTTTAAGGCATAAAGAAACATTACATGCCCCCGGGTGGGCTCGAACCACCAACCTTTCGGTTAACAGCCGAACGCACTAGCCGATTGCGCCACGGAGGCTTGCAAAGCTGATATATTAATTTTGTTCTATAAAAAATATTAATGAAATGTTTAAGGCATAAAAAAACATTACACGCCTCCGGGTGGACTCGAATCACCAACCTTTTGATTAACAGCCGACCGCGCTAGCCGATTGCGTCAAGGAGGCTTGTGAAGTCAAAGTCCTAATTTGGTTCCTTAAAAAAATGAAAGTTTTAAGGCAAAAAAAAAAAAAAAAAAATAACACGCCCCCGGGTGAGCTCGAACCACCAACCTTTCGGTTAACAGCCGAACGCGCTAGCCGATTGCGCCACGGAGGCTTGCAAAGCTGAAATATTAATTTTGTTCCATAAAAAATATTAATGAAATGTTTAAGACAAAAAAAAAAAAAATAACATTACACACCTCCGGGTGGACTCGAACCACCAACCTTACGGATAATAGCTGACCGCGCTAGCCGATTGCGCCACGGAGGCTTGCATAGCTGTAATATTAATTTAGTTCCATAAAAAATATTAATGAATTGTTTAAAGCATAAAGAAACATTACACGCCCCCGGGTGGGCTCGAACCACCAACCTTTCGGTTAACAGCCGAACGCGCTAGCCGATTGCGCCACAGAGGCTTGCGGAGAATTATCCTAATTTGGTTCCATAAAAAATATAAATGATTGTTTTAAGGCATATAAAAACGATACACGCCAAGTGTGGGCTCGAACCTCCAACCTTACGGTTAACTGCCAAACGCGCTTGCCGATAGCGGCACAGAGACTTGCCGAGCTATAATCCTAATTTGGTCCGTAAAAAATATTAATGAAAGTTTTTACTCATAAAAAAAACAATACAAGCCCTCGGGTGGGTTTAAACACAAACCTTTCGGTTAATAGCAGAACGCGCTAGCCGATAGCGCAATGGAGGCTTCCGAAGCTAAAGCCCTAATTTGGTTCCTTAAAAAATGTCAATGAAGGTTTTAAGGCATAAATAAATATTACACGCCCCCGGGTGATCGCGAACCAGCAACCTTTCGGTTAACAGCCGAACGCGCTAGCCGATTGCGCCACGGAGGCTTGCAAAGCTGAAATATTAATTTTGTTCCATAAAAAATATTAATGAAATGTTTAAGGCATAAAAAAACATTACACGCCTCCGGGTGGACTCGAATCACCAACCTTTTAATTAACAGCCGACCGCGCTAGCCGATTGCGTCAAGGAGGCTTGCAAAGCTGAAATATTAATTTTGTTCCATAAAAAATATTAATGAAATGTTTAAGGCATAAAGAAACATTACACGCCCCCGGGTGGGCTCGAACCACCAACCTTTCGGTTAACAGCCGAACGCGCTAGCCGATTGCGCCACGGAGGCTTGCAAAGCTGATATATTAATTTTGTTCCATAAAAAATATTAATGAAATGTTTAAGGCATATAAAAACATTACACGCCTCCGGGTGGACTCGAATCACCAACCTTTTGGTTAACAGCCGACCGCGCTAGCCGATTGCGTCAAGGAGGCTTGTGAAGTCAAAGTCCTAATTTGGTTCCTTAAAAAAATGAAAGTTTTAAGGCAAAAAAAAAAAAAAAAACACGCCCCCGGGTGGGCTCGAACCACCAACCTTTCGGTTAACAGCCGAACGCGCTAGCCGATTGCGCCACGGAGGCTTGCAAAGCTGAAATATTAATTTTGTTCCATAAAAAATATTAATGAAATGTTTAAGACAAAAAAAAAAAAACATTACACACCTCCGGGTGGACTCGAACCACCAACCTTTCGGATAATAGCTGACCGCGCTAGCCGATTGCGCCACGGAGGCTTGCAAAGCTGGTATATTAATTTTGTTCCATAAAAAATATTAATGAAATGTTTAAGACAAAAAAAAAAAAAAAGCATTACACACCTCCGGGTGGACTCGAACCACCAACCTTTCGGATAATAGCTGACCGCGCTAGCCGATTGCGCCATGGAGGCTTGCATAGCTGAAATATTAATTTAGTTCCATAAGAAATATTAATGAATTGTTTAAGGCATAAAGAAACATTACATGCCCCCGGGTGGGCTCGAACCACCAACCTTTCGGTTAACAGCCGAACGCGCTAGCCGATTGCGCCACGGAGGCTTGCAAAGATGATATATTAATTTTGTTCTATAAAAAATATTAATGAAATGTTTAAGGCATAAAAAAACATTACACGCCTCCGGGTGGACTCGAATCACCAACCTTTTGATTAACAGCCGACCGCGCTAGCCGATTGCGTCAAGGAGGCTTGTGAAGTCAAAGTCCTAATTTGGTTCCTTAAAAAAATGAAAGTTTTAAGGCAAAAAAAAAAAAAAAAAAAAATAACACGCCCCCGGGTGAGCTCGAACCACCAACCTTTCGGTTAACAGCCGAACGCGCTAGCCGATTGCGCCACGGAGGCTTGCAAAGCTGAAATATTAATTTTGTTCCATAAAAAATATTAATGAAATGTTTAAGACAAAAAAAAAAAAAATAACATTACACACCTCCGGGTGGACTCGAACCACCAACCTTACGGATAATAGCTGACCGCGCTAGCCGATTGCGCCACGGAGGCTTGCATAGCTCAAGGAGGCTTGTGAAGTCAAAGTCCTAATTTGGTTCCTTAAAAAAATGAAAGTTTTAAGGCAAAAAAAAAAAAAAAATAACACGCCCCCGGGTGAGCTCGAACCACCAACCTTTCGGTTAACAGCCGAACGCGCTAGCCGATTGCGCCACGGAGGCTTGCAAAGCTGAAATATTAATTTTGTTCCATAAAAAATATTAATGAAATGTTTAAGGCAAAAAAAAAAAAAAAAAATAACACGCCCCCGGGTGAGCTCGAACCACCAACCTTTCGGTTAACAGCCGAACGCGCTAGCCGATTGCGCCACGGAGGCTTGCAAAGCTGAAATATTAATTTTGTTCCATAAAAAATATTAATGAAATGTTTAAGACAAAAAAAAAAAAATAACATTACACGCCCCCGGGTGGGCTCGAACCACCAACCTTTCGATTAACAGCCGAACGCGCTAGCCGATTGCGCCACAGAGGCTTGCGGAGAATTAACCTAATTTGGTTCCATAAAAAATATAAATGATTGTTTTAAGGCATATAAAAACGATACACGCCAAGTGTGGGCTCGAACCTCCAACCTTACGGTTAACTGCCAAACGCGCTTGCCGATAGCGGCACAGAGACTTGCCGAGCTATAATCCTAATTTGGTCCGTAAAAAATATTAATGAAAGTTTTTACTCATAAAAAAAACAATTCAAGCCCTCGGGTGGGTTTAAACACAAACCTTTCGGTTAATAGCAGAACGCGCTAGCCGATAGCGCAATGGAGGCTTCCGAAGCTAAAGCCCTAATTTGGTTCCTTAAAAAATGTCAATGAAGGTTTTAAGGCATAAATAAATATTACACGCCCCCGGGTGATCGCGAACCAGCAACCTTACGGGTAACAGTCGAACGCGCTAGCCGATTGCGTCAAGGAGGCTTGTAAAGTTAAGGTCCTAATTTGGTTCCTAAAAAAATGAAAGTACTAAGGCATAAAAAAACATTGCACGCCCTCGGGTGGGCTTGAACCACCAACCTTTCGGTTAAAAGCCGACCGCGCTAGCCAATGGCGTCAAGGAGGCTTGCGAAGTCAAAGTCCTAATTTGGTTCCTTAAAAAAATGAAAGTTTAATGGCAAAAAAAAAAAAAACATTACACGCCCCCGGGTGGGCTCGAACCACCAACCTCTCGGTTTACAGCCGAACGCGCTAGCCGATTGCGCCACGGAGGCTTGCAAAGCTAAAATATTAATTTTTATCCATAAAAAATATTAATGAAATGTTTAAGGCATAAAAAAACATTACACGCCTCCGGGTGGACTCGAATCACCAACCTTTTGGTTAACAGCCGACCGCGCTAGCCGATTGCGTCAAGGAGGCTTGTGAAGTCAAAGTCCTAATTTGGTTGCTTAAAAAAATGAAAGTTTAATGGCAAAAAAAACATTACACGCCCCCGGGTGGGCTCGAACCACCAACCTTTCGGTTAACAGCCGAACGCGCTAGCCGATTGCGCCACGGAGGCTTGCAAAGCTGAAATATTAATTTTGTTCCATAAAAAATATTAATGAAATGTTTAAGGCATAAAAAAACATTACACGCCGCCGGGTGGACTCGAATCACCAACCTTTTTATTAACAGCCGACCGCGCTAGCCGATTGCGTCAAGGAGGCTTGCGAAGTCAAAGTCCTAATTTGGTTCCTTAAAAAAATGAAAGTTTAATGGCAAAAAAAAAAAAAAAAAAAACATTACACGCCCCCGGGTGGGCTCGAACCACCAACCTTTCGGATAATAGCTGACCGCGCTGGCCGATTGCGCCACGGAGGCTTGCAAAGCTGATATATTAATTTTGTTCCATAAAAAATATTAATGAAATGTTTAAGGCATAAAAAAACATTATACGCCTCCCGGTGGACTCGAATCACCAACCTTTTGGTTAACAGCCGACCGCGCTAGCCGATTGCGTCAAGGAGGCTTGTGAAGTCAAAGTCCTTATTTGGTTCCTTAAAAAAATGAAAGTTTTAAGGCAAAAAAAAAAAATAACACGCCCCCGGGTGAGCTCGAACCACCAACCTTTCGGTTAACAGCCGAACGCGCTAGCCGATTGCGCCACGGAGGCTTGCAAAGCTGATGTATTAATTTTGTTCCATAAAAAATATTAATGAAATGTTTAAGGCATAAAAAAACATTATACGCCTCCGGGTGGACTCGAATCACCAACCTTTTGGTTAACAGCCGACCGCGCTAGCCGATTGCGCCACGGAGGCTTGCAAAGCTGAAATATTAATTTTGTTCCATAAAAAATATTAATGAAATGTTTAAGACAAAAAAAAAAAAAAACATTACACACCTCCGGGTGGACTCGAACCACCAACCTTTCGGATAATAGCTGACCGCGCTAGCCGATTGCGCCACGGAGGCTTGCATAGCTGAAATATTAATTTAGTTCCATAAGAAATATTAATGAATTGTTTAAGGCATAAAGAAACATTACACGCCCCCGGTTGGGCTCGAACCACCAACCTTTCGGTTAACAGCCGAACGCGCTAGCCGATTGCGCCATGGAGGCTTGCAAAGCTGATATATTAATTTTGTTCCATAAAAAATATTAATGAAATGTTTAAGGCATAAAAAAACATTACACGCCTCCGGGTGGACTCGAATCACCAACCTTTTAGTTAACAGCCGAACGCGCTAGCCGATTGCGCCACGGAGGCTTGCAAAGCTGAGATATTAATTTAGTTCCATAAAAAAAATTAATGAATTGTTTAAGGCATAAAGAAACTTTACACGCCCCCGGGTGGGCTCGAACCACCAGCCTTTCGGTTAACAGCCGAACGCGCTAGCCGATTGCGCCACAGAGGCTTGCGGAGAGTTATCCTAATTTGGTTCCTTAAAAAATATAAATGATTGTTTTAAGGCATATAAAAACGATACACGCCACGTGTGGGCTCGAACCTCCAACCTTACGTTTAACTGCCAAACGCGCTTGCCGATAGCGGCACAGAGACTTGCCGAGCTATTATCCTAATTTGGTCCGTAAAAAACATTAATGAAAGTTTTTACTCATAAAAAAAACAATACAAGCCCTCGGGTGGGTTTAAACACAAACCTTTCGGTTAATAGCAGAACGCGCTAGCCGATAGCGCAATGGAGGCTTCCGAAGCTAAAGCCCTAATTTGGTTCCTTAAAAAATGTCAATGAAGGTTTTAAGGCATAAATAAATATTATACGCCCCCGGGTGGGCGCAAACCACCAACCTTACGAGTAACAGCCGAACGCGCTAGCCGATTGCGTCAAGGAGGCTTGTAAAGTTAAGGTCCTAATTTGGTTCCTAAAAAAAATGAAGGTACTAAGGCATAAAAAAACATTGCACGCCCTCGGGTGGGCTTGAACCACCAACCTTTTGGTTAACAGCCGACCGCGCTAGCCGATTGCGTCAAGGAGGCTTGTGAAGTCAAAGTCCTAATTTGGTTCCTTAAAAAAATGAAAGTTTAATGGAAAAAAAAACATTACACGCCCCCGGGTGGGCTCGAACCACCAACCTTTCGGTTAACAGCCAAACGCGCTAGCCGATTGCGCCACGGAGGCTTACAAAGCTGAAATATTAATTTTGTTGAATAAAAAATATTAATGAAATGTTTAAGACAAAAAAAAAACATTACACACCTCCGGGTGGACTCGAACCACCAACCTTTCGGATAATAGCTGACCGCGCTTGCCGATTGCGCCACGGAGGCGTGCATAGCTGAAATATTAATTTAGTTCCATAAAAAATATTAACGAATTGTTTAAGGCATAAAGAAACATTACACGCCCCCGGGTGGGCTCGAACCACCAACCTTTCGGTTAACAGCCGAACGCGCTAGCCGATTGCGCCACAGAGGCTTGCAGAAAAAATCCTAATTTGGTTCCTTAAAAAATATAAATGAATGTTTTAAGGCATATAAAAACGATACACGCCACGTGTGGGCTCGAATCTCCAACCTTACGGTTAACTGCCAAACGCGCTTGCCGATAGCGGCACAGAGGCTTGCCGAGCTATAATCCTAATTTGTTCCGTAAAAAATATTAATGAAAGTTTTTAGTCATAAAAAAAACAATACAAGCCCTCGGGTGGGTTTAAACACAAACCTTTCGGTTAATAGCAGAACGCGCTAGCCGATAGCGCAATGGAGGCTTCCGAAACTAAAGCTCTGTTTTGGTTCCTTAAAAAATGTCAATAAAGGTTTTAAGGCATAAATAAATATTACACGCCCCCGGGTGGGCGCGATTCACCAACATTACGGGTAACAGTCGAACGCGCTAGCCGATTGCGTCAAGGAGGCTTGCGAAGTCAAAGTCCTAATTTGGTTCCTTAAAAAAAATGAAAGTTTAAAGGCGAAAAAAAAAACATTACACGCCCCCGGGTGGGCTCGAACCACCAACGTTTCGGTTAACAGCCATACGCGCTAGCCGATTGCGCCTCGGAGGCTTGCAAAGCTGAAATATTAATTTAGTTGAATAAAAAATATTAATGAAATGTTTAAGGAATAAAAAAACATTACTCGCCTCCGGGTGGACACGAACCACCAACCTTTCGGTTAACAGCCGAACGCACTAGCCGATTGTGCCACGGAGGCTTGCGGAGCCAAAATCCTAATTTGGCTCCTTAAAAAAATATAAATGAAGGTTTTAAGGCATATAAAAACAATACACGCCACGGGTGGGCTCGAACCTCCAACCTTACGGTTAACTGCCAAACGCACTTGCCGATAGCGGCACAGAGGCTTGCGGAGCTGTAATCCTAATTTGGTCCGTAAGAAATATTAATGGAAGTTTTTAGTCATAAAAAAACAATACAAGCCCTCGGGTGGGTTCGAAACACAAACCTTTCGGTTAATAGCAGAAAAAGCTAGCCGATAGCGCAATGGAGGCTTCCGAAGCTAAAGCCTAAATTTGGTTCCTTAAAAAATGTTAAAGAGGTTTTTAAGGCATAAATACATATTACACGCCCCCGGGTGGGTTCGAACCACCAACCCTTTGGTTAACAGCCGACCGCGCTAGCCAAGTGCGTCAAGGAGGCTTGCGATGTGTAAGTCCTAATTTGGTTCCTTAAAAAAATGAAAGTTTTAAGGCAAAAAAAAAAAAAAAAAAAAAATAACACCGCCCCGGGTGGGCTTGAACTACCAACCTTTCGGTTAACAGCCGATTGCGCCACGAAGCTTGCAAATCTGAAATATTAATTTAGTTCCATAAAAAATATTAATGAAATGTTTAAGGCATAAATAAACATTACACGCCTCGTGGTGGACTCGAATCACCAACCTTTCGGTTAACAGCCGACAGCGCTAGCCGATTGCGGCACGGAGGCTTGCGAAGTCAAAGTCCTAATTTGGTTCCTTAAAATAGTGAAAGTTTAAAGGCGAAAAAAAAAAAAACATTACACACCCCCGGGTGGGCTCAAATCACCAACCTTTCGGTTTACAGCCGAACGCGCTAGCTGATTGCGCCACGGAGGCTTGCGGAGCAAAAAACCTTATTTGCTCACCTAAAAACATTAATGAAAGTTTTAAGTCATAAAAAAACCATGCACTCCCTCGGATGGACTCGAAACACAAACCTTTCGGTTAAAAACCGAACGCGCTAGCCGATTGCGCCCCGGAGGCTTGCAAAGCTAAAATATTAATTAAGTTACATAAAAAATATTAACAAAATGTTTAAGACAGAAAAAAAACATTACACGCCCCCGGGTGAGCTCGAATCTCCAACCTTACAGTTAACTGCCAACCGCGCTTGCCGATAGCGGCACAGACGCTTTCGGAGCTATAATCCTAATTTGGTCCGTAAAAAATATTAATAAAAGTTTTAAGTCATAAAAAAAATACAAGCCCTCGGATGGGTTCCAAACACAAACCTTTCAGTTTGGAACTGAACGGGTTCGGAACTCGCTATCCGATTACGCCACGGAAGCTTCCGGAGCTAAAATCCTAATTTGATTCCTTAAAAAATATTAATGAAGGTTTTGAGGCATAAAAAACCCTACACGCCCCCGGGTGGGCTCGAAAGACCAACCTTACGGTTAATAGCCGAACGCGCTCGCCGATTGCGTCACGGAGGCTTGCGGAGCGATAATCCTAACTTGGTCCGTAAAAAATATTAATGAAAGTTTTAAGTCGTAAAAAAACAATGCACTCCTTTGGGTGGGCTCGTACCACCAACATTTCGTTTAACAGCCGACTGCGCTAGCCGCTTGCGTCAAGGAGGCTTGTGAATTTAAGGTCCTAATTTCGTTCCTTAAAAAAATGAAAGTATTAGGCATAAAAAAACCTTGCACGCCCCCGGGTGGGCTCGGACAACCAACCTTTCGGTTAACAGCCGAACGCGCTAGCCGATTGCGCCACGGAAGCTTGCGGAGCTAAAATCCTAATTTGGTTCCTTAAAAAATATTAATGAAGGTTTTATGGCATAAAAAACCCTACACGCTCCCGGGTGGGCTCAAAACACTAACCTTACGGTTAACTGCCAAACGCGTTTGCCGATAGCGGCAGAGGCTTGCGGAGCTATAAGCCTAATTTGGTCCGTAAAAAATATTAATGAAAGTTTTGACTCATAAAAAAAACAATACAAGCCCTCGGGTGGGTTCGAACCATAAACCTTTCAGGTAACAGCCGAACGCGCTATTAGATTACGCCACGAAAGCTTCTGGAGCTAAAATCCCAATTTGATTCCTTAAAAAATATTAATGAAGGTTTTGAGGCATAAAAAAACCCTACACGCTCCCGGGTGGGCTCGAACCACCAACCTTTCGGTTAACAGCCGAACGCGCTAGCCGATGGCGCCACGGAGGTTTGCAAAGCTGAAATATTAATTTAGTTCCATAAAAAATATTAATGAAATGTTTAAGGCATAAAAAAACAATACACGCCTCCGGGTGGAGTCGAAACAACAACCTTTCGGTTAACAGCCGACCGCGCTAGCCAATTGCGTCAAGAAGGCTTGCGAAGTCAAAGTCCTAATTTGGTTCCATAAAAAAAATGAAAGTTTTAAGGTAAAAAAAAAGTTTGTTTATTGTAGCTGCGTTTTAAAAACATCGCTCTTTTCATGGCTATTTTTTTCAGCAAAATTTATGTCACCGTTATGGCTTTTATGAAAAATGCAAACTTTTCTATTCATAAATTTTAAATAAGTATAAAAATATTCCTATTATGATTAAATATTGAACTTTATCTGTTACTTTTTTCGTTTAATTTGATGAGTAAAAAATGTCTACTTGCAATCTTTCCACTTTAATTGCGTAATTTGTTAACGGTTTCATAGTTTTATTCTTATTTTTTTTAATGATTAATCAACATAATTTAATATTTTTTAACTATGTTTAATGTACCTAAATCCATACATTAGTACAATATTACTGAAATCTTAGTAAATATTCAATTAAAAAACAAACAAACAAATCAATTGATTATTAAACAATCTCTTTTTTCTTCTTCCTTTTTTTTTTCTTTTTTTTTTATCTGTTGTTCTTTCTCTTTCATCATACAGCAGTAAAAAAGGAGAAGCATAGCTACAACCTATAAAGTATAAAGATTGTACGTAGTACGATTCAAAAGTTCGGGGACAAGCTGTATAAAACCTTACCCAGAATAGTTCACATTACCGAAGCACATCCACCTTCAAAAGGTTACCTTGAGGGACGATGTACTTCTGCCAGTGTTCATATAACTTTTGGAAGCACTCCTGGAAGCCATTTTTCGATGAGCCTTCTATAATGCAGCTTTATCTTCTCCTGACGGAAGAAAGCGGCGTCCATGCAAATGTTTTTTTGCTGGGAACCGGTAAAAGTCACACGGAGCTGAGTCCGACGAAACGTTATTTGTTTGTCATATCAGAGTATTGACCAATCGAACCGTGCATCCTCGACATGAAAGTCGCCTTCTTCCCCACGATGAAGTTAAAGCAGCAGCGCAAGATGCCTTACAGGAGGTTGCGAAAAATGTCTTTCAGGAGTGCTTCTAAAAGCTATACGAACGTTGGCAGAAGTGCATAGTCTTTCGAGGCGACTATTTTGTAGACAGATGTGCTTCGGTAATGTGAACTATTCAGGGAAAGGTTTTATACAACTTGTCCTCGAACTTTAGATCATACTACGTACGTATGAGTTTTCAACTTACTATTTCATAACGTTTTTGAGTGACACAAGTTTACGCACATGAAGAGATCACAAGAAAATTTGCGATAATTAACTGAGGAGACATACAAAATGGATATTTCGGTCATCTATATATTCTTAAGTACATATGCATATACAGATGTGCCGAAAAATCTTGTGAAGATTAAATTGGGTGATCGTAAAACAGAAATTTAGGCCAAAATCTGATTTTTTTTTTGTGATTGCAATTCCTTATTCGTAGAAAGGAAATAAAGTGAATGAATCAAAGATCCTTTAAATCCCTGATAATTTTATCAATTTATTTCTGTTTGATTTTTTTTTTTTTTTTTTGCCATCGGCCAACGCCATCGGCCATCGGCCATCGGCAATCGGCCATTTGGAGGAAAACTATCGGTCATCGGCCATCGGCCATCCTTGAACAATCGGCCAACAATCGGCATCGGCCCATCAGCCAAAAAATGCCATCGGTCGAGCCCTAATTTTAATTTACCTAACATACTTGTCCTTCAAGTTCTCCGTTTTCTGTATTTTTTGTCAACTCCATCTTAAGTGTTAGGTAAACTTTTGTTTTAAATTATACTGCGAATATTTCGTCTTTAATTTCAATAAAATGTCTTAAGCTGATGGTTTAATAAATAGACAAAGAATTTAAGCTGAAATTATCCTCAAAGGGGTTGACCGACCACTAGGTAAAACTGACTTTGCAACGTTATTAGGCATTTATAAAAAAGAAGTTTAACTTTACTGCGTTAACCTTTAACTAAAACAAAGCAAGTTCTACATTTTATTGCTTCTAATGATAATTTTACTTTAAGAATTTCATAATTTTTTTGTAAATTTAATCTGCTGCGGCACCAGTCCTACATTTTTGAGGAAGTTTGCGGACTGTTTGAGTTGAAAGGTTTTTTAAAATTGCTTTTTTCTTAAATCTGTAGACTTTAAATTAAAAGAATAGTTTTGAATGAAGTAGGAATAAAAAAAAAAATAATAATAAAAGGAACTGAGCAAGGAACTAAGTTCACAGTCCTTTGGTATTTGTGAAACAGGCTACCTTTTTTGAATAGAATAAACTAAAGAAGTCAGTAAAGTATAACTTTAAAATTTAGCATTTGATTTTCAGTTATTCTTCTGCTATGCTATGAAGACTCTTAATTTTTATTTTATTTTTTAAATCTGTATTGCAGACTGGTGAAAGACATTCTGCTACTGACAGTTTTAATATTGATCTGCTTAGTATCGATGCTGACAATGGTGGTTAAATCATGGATCTTATGAAATATTCTTAAGTAAATAACATGAATGACTTAATTTCCAATGGTCTATGTTCGAAAGTTATTAAATAAACCAGTGATAAGAAATAAAGAATTATTCTTACCCGTTTACGTAAATTCAAATCAGTTCAATGAGACGCATATTTTCACTTATTTTTTCTATCGCTCGCTACGCTAAATTTTGTGCTTTACAAAAACGCTCAAAAAGCCGGTTCCCAGTTTAGGGTTTTTATATCAAATATTGGTACCGTCTCCTACAATTTAGCCAAATATTCAATTTCTTAATACATAACGCATACTGCAGATTTGTTCAAAATGTTAAAGTTTGTATTGAAAAAAAGAAGCTCTTTGAGATTGGTTTTGATTTAACTCCGTATTTAACTACTGTGTTTAGGAAAAAGAACAGTATTGCAAATCTGATACGATCGTTTTTAAAAGTAAAACATTAAATACATATTATTTTCAAAAGGAATAGCACTGTGACCAACAAAGCTATCGTAGTATACGCATTTTTTATGCACCGGAACAACTCATTATTGTATTTAACTCTGTAATATTTTTCATGATGAATTTTTTTTCCGTTTACACTGCTTTTAACTGTGTTGAGGTGGGGTGTGTTACACCTCAGCAAAATTCAAATTCTAAAACGTTATTTTACTTTACCAAATAGCGCACTGAGTGCACATAACTTTTTTTTCCTCAAGTCAAGTGACTGATTATAATAGAGGGGCGCTGACCATAACAGAGGGGGAGGGGGGGGGGGTAATAAACCCCACCTCATCAAATGAAGTAAAACTTTTGCCTATGTAGTTTTTTTTATATATTGGTTTTTGCTGTTACTTTTATTTTATATTTAATCAATTATTTTCCTTGTATCTGACGTAGTTAGTGTGTCCTTTAGTCTTTAAATAGTTTCCAAATAGCGGTATTAAAAATCTCTAAATTTGCGTACAAAGTTTGTAATATTTACGTGTATGCCACTATATGTATACGGACACTGTTAAAGGTTTAGAAAATTATTAAAGGTAGCTATTACTGTAAAATAAAGTGGTTACAGTACAGAAATTAGTTAGGTATTGTAACATTTACATTTAAGCAGTCCAATAAAACAGAGTGACTCTGATAGTAAGTTTCACACAAGCCGTGCTTAAATCTTCAGGTAACAGCAGAATGTTTGAAATGGGAGGCAAATTAATAATTTACCTGACACTGAAAATTTACACTGGGGGGTTTGAAATGCTATTACAGTATTGAAATTTTAAACAATAACTTATTTTTGATAACTGGCGCAGACTGATAGGATTTTCGTCGAAGTTTTTTTTTCTTAACTAATATGTTTATTAATTGAAGTGGCGAAAAAAGCAAATTTGGTAATATTAATTCGTAAAATAAATGTACAAAAAAAGGGGGAGGTGTTAGTGTTAGGAAATAGTTTTCTAAAAAAATATCCAATAGTTCCACGACACAAAGAAAAGACAACTCAATCATAGGACAAATTCCCCTGCTCTGAGAATTTGATATTTTTTTTAAATAAAGAAATGAAAAAAAAAATTCTTTACATGTGCCCCCTTTGATCTATATATTCCATATCTAAGCAAAAACAAGCTATTAACACCTTTTTTTTATTTGCGTCTACTTTCGAAATGTTTACTGCATGATCGATTCGAAAATGAAGCTCAATAATCATCTCTAAAAATATGTGCATTCCTTTGCGTATATATGTGTTGAAAATTTTTCTTGTAGTCAGCTCAGTCTACATATATATATATATATATATATATATATATATATATATATATATATATATATATATATATATATATATATATATATATATATATATATATATATATATATATATATATATATATTTATATATATATATATATATATATATATATATATATATATATATATATATATATATAATCTTTCACATTTATTCTTTGTTTATTAAATAGTATTGAAGTTAATATTTAACTAGCAATTTTTTCCTAAATTTTAGTAGTTCATAATTTAGCCCCAGCACACAGTCTAAGTAAGTTTTCAAATGATAATTTTTACATAACTTTAACTTCAATTCAATTCGATCCTTGTTGCAGGCGTTTTGTTGTGTAAAAAATTTCATATAATGGCACCAGTGGATATTGAGTACAGGAAAAAAGAAAAAAAAAATTTTCCCTAGCAAAGAGAAACTTTATTTTCCGCTACTGGGGAGGGGGGGGGGACAGAATTTTCACCCTCTAATGACAAAGCTCATTTTTCTGTCGTATAAAATCTTGTATTCTCGTTATAGTAGTATTAATTTTATAAAAATAACATAGATAAAAAGTGTTGTTTGGTGCATTACAGCTGTTTCCAGAATGCCTTAATTTTAGTCATAAGTTTTTATGACGGGATTCCAACTCGTTGACCCTTATTTGCATCTCGTGCACACCCAATTTTTTCTTTCATTTACACGGACCCCTTCAGACCGGGGTGGACGTCTGAGGATCCTCATGGACCACTTTGGGCCACCACTGTTTTCAAGTGATTTTCTAATACGGGCAAGAAGTTATGATGTGATGTTTTTGGTTAGTTTTTGCTGTCTAAATTAATAACACGTACTTCAAGTTTGAAAAAGTTTCTAAATTATGAACTTTTAATGATGGGTAACTGTTGATTATATCGTTTTTATGCCACCGCGCACCAGTTATGTAAACTTACTTTGTGCGAGTTTTGAGGAAAGAAAGAGCATTAAATTTAGATTTCAAATCAGTAATTAATACCTTTTCTCAAAATTTTAAGTTGTGTCATTTTCCTGGCCAGGGTGCGATAGGTTACCTATTGTTTGCAAAGACAATGTTATTGAAAGAGTTGCACGCAGGGAGCTCTCGGTTTTAAAAAAAAGAAAAAACAAAACAAGAAATATCAATTCATTACGAATTTTCCTGTTGAGAACTAAGTGGATGACAACGCTATCAAAAAAAAAAAAAAAAAAGATGCACCTTAGCTTTAAGAAGAGTGATGCACCACTAGAGAGTTTGATAAGAAACTGAGCTCTTTCGAAATTTAGTTTATCAATATTCAACAGAAGATTCGGAGAAACCTCGCTACAAAATTTGCGCTATGCAATTCATTGCATCAGTTTTTACAATATATATATATATATATATATATATATATATATATATATATATATATATATATATATATATATATATATATATATATATATATATATAATATATATATATATATATATATTATATATATATATATATATATATATATATATATATATATATCCTTTTCCCTAAGCTCATTACTGAACTGAGCTCTCTTAACATGACTTAAGAGCCATTATTTTGAAGTTCAGTACAAGGTGTGGCAGTGACCATTTTTGATTTTTTCTAATTTTTCTATATGTCAAAGTAGGTCATGAGAAGTGAACATTCTGAAATTTTTAGCCTTCCAAAAAAATATTTTCGCTCGTTAAAAATTCCCAAAGTTTGAGGTTTTGCAGCGCTTTTTAGAAAAATTCTAAAAGTAGCATTTCAGTGCGCTTTAGCTCTTTACAGAAACACCACCCCACGGTTATGTTTATATTTATTGGTTGTACAGTATCTAGTGATGATGACTTCATAGTTATTTTGGTTGGGGGTTGTTGCTTTCTTCAGATAAGGGGTCGCAAAGTATGGATTTTATCCGATTTCGCGCAAGTTTAACCTGCGTTATTTCCCCCCAAAAAGTCACCCCCCGAAAAAAATGTGATATATACAGAAAGTTTATACTATGAAGAGAGTAAATAGCACAAAATTTGTTTGAGGTTTAATTTTTTTTAGGAGAAAAATGCCCTGATATTTTTCAAATTTTCAAAAATTGTGCTTTTTTGATCGCAATTAACTCAAAACAGCATCACTAGGAAAAAAAAACCTTTTATATATTATGGTACCTGGCTATGTGTAAAACATCATGAAAAAGGAAACAGCATGGGATCTCTTCTTGTTTTTTGGAAAATAATTTTTTTGTAGCTCATTTAATGCGTTTTCTCGTCGTAAAACGTGTGTCCAGTATGCAGATTAGATCTGCTAAAACTTAAAGTATGTAGTAGGAATGTATATATGTGTGAATAGAAAAAGAGAAAAAGACTAGCAATACTTTATTTTTCTGATTTTTACAAATTGATGGTATTTTAATTGCAGGTAAATCAGAAAACGATAAATCGATATATATATATATATATATATATATATATATATATATATATATATATATATATATATATATATATATATATATATATATATTGATTTATCGTATCAATACCAAAATAATTCTTTTTTATTTATGTCCATAGTAGTGGAAGAAATTTTATGAATAATATCTGCTTCACTTTCCTCTAAATTTCTATTTTCTATGTCATCTTTAAATACCTGTTCAGAGTTCTGTTTCTTATGGTCTTGTTCAGGCATCTACCAGTCAACAAGGAGAAAACAAAGAAGAAAACATTTTGTCTATCTCATGGGAGGGGTGGGCTCTCCAACTCGTAAAAGTACACGATTTTCAATCAAACAAAGAGAGTTTCTTTAAGAAAAGTTCCTTTATGGTGAGAAAACCGGGAGAAATCAGACGCCCGACCAAGTAGAACATGCAATGAGAACAGAGATGATTGAAGACATGAAAATATTCCAACCGAAAAATATCTGACAAAAAGTCAAATTCAAGCTGCTTTTAGCCGATATACAAAGCAAAAAAAAAAAAAAAAAAAGCAAATAATACTGATTTATCAAGAACCGACAGCCTTTTAGAGGCATTTGAAGATAACATAAAAAATAGACATTTAGAGGAAAGTGAAGCAGATATTGTTCATGAAAATTCTTCCATTGCTATGGACATAAATAAATAAATAAATAAGAATTATTTTGGGATTGATACGATAAAACGATAAATCAATATATATATATATATATATATATATATATATATATATATATATATATGTATAACAAGAGATACAATTTAAGACAAATTTAAAATAGAAATTCAAAGAAATTGAAAAATCAACGACATTAAAGAACTGAAAGAATAAATGCAAAAGTGTACCGTAATGCCAGCGCAAAGCTGCTAGAAATAAAAACAGTACAAACATATTCACACAAACAGTCAAAATACAAATGAAAGAAGCAAATGAAAAAAGCGAGAACATCAAAATGGAAAATGAAGAAGGTGAACCCAGGACCAACACTTTATCAAGGGGGGGGGGGGGGATTGGTCCTAAAGTTCACAAGGTCCTTTCTGTCTGACAGAAAGGGCATTGTGAACTTTAGGACCAATCCCCCCCTTGATAAAGTGTTGGTCCTGGGTTCACCTTTTTCATTTTCCATTTTGATGTTCTCGCTTTTTTCATTTGCTTTTTTCATTTGTATTTTGAGTTTGTGTGAATATATATATATATATATATATATATATATATATATAAATATATATATATATATATATATATATATATATATATATATATATGATATCGATTTATCGTTTTCTGATTTACCTGCAATTAAAATACCATCAATCTGTAAAAATCAGAAAAATAAAGTAGTGCTAGTCTTTTTCTCTTTCTTTATACATACATATATACATTCTTACTACATCCTTTAAGTTTTAGCAGATCTAATCTGCATACTGGACACACGTTTTGCGACGAGAAAACGCATTAAATGAGCTACAAAAAAAAAATTATTTTCCAGAAAACAAGAAGAGATCCCATGCTGTTTTCTTTTTCATGATGTTTTACACATAGCCAGGTACCATAATATATAAAAGGTTTTTTTTTTCCTAGTGATGCTGTTTTGAGTTAATTGCGATCAAAAAAGCACAATTTTTGAAAATTTGAAAAATATCAGGGCATTTTTCTCCTAAAAAAATTAAACCTCAAACAAATTTTGTGCTATTTACTCTCTTCATAGTATAAACTTTCTGTATATATCACATTTTTTTCGGGGGGTGACTTTTTGGGGGGAAATAACGCAGGTTAAACTTGCGCGAAAACGGATAAAATCCATACTTTGCGACCCCTTATCTGAAGAAAGCAACAATCCCCAACCAAAATAACTATGAAGTCATCATCACTAGATACAGTACAACCAATAAATATAAACATGACCGTGAGGTGGTGTTTCTGTAAAGAGCTATAGCGCACTGAAATGCGACTTATAGAATTTTCTAAAAAAGCGCTGCAAAACCTCAAACTTTGGGAATTTTTAACGAGCGAAAGAAAATTTTTGGAAGGCTAAAAATTTCAGAATGTTTACTTCTTATGACCTACTTTGACATATAAAAAAATTAGGAAAATCAAAAATGGTCACTGCCAAAATTTCCGTTTTTTGTCTGAATTTCAAAATAATGGCTCTTAATTTTATTCCCGTCAGTGTAAATTAAATCATGAATGGAAAAGGATTTCATGAATTGAAACAAGCGGAAGAAATAAACCATGAGAGAAGGTATCGGTTATATGAAACCGTTTCTTGCTAGAAACACATATTGAGGGTAATGGAAACCCGTTAAAATATTAAATACACTTTGTAGAAAAGGAAATATTTGCAGTTGTTTTAAACTCAAATAGTCACCGTAAAACAAATACCTGTGCTTTAAAATTAAATGAATGAATTACCAACGCTTAGATGCACAACAATTGAAAAATTGCTGCAGACACGTGTTTCGGTGTTACAAGGAACACCTTTTTTAATGCGAAGAACTGTGAGCTTTTGGATGAAAAGTCATCAGAGGAAAGCTTGAGGTCTTTCCTCGGATGACTTTTCATCCAAAGAGGTGTTCTTTGCATTGAAAAAGGTATCTCTTGTAACTAAAACACGTCTGCAGTAATTTGCAGTTTTTGTTCATCAAAACGTCGGTAATTAATTCACTTAGCCATCTTATTTTCGAGTTTCACTAGTTTTCTTCGGGCTGGATGCAAAAACCCAAGATTTTTTTTTTTTTTTTTTTGTAGCACAAATTTCGTTTCATAATCCCAAAAATGTATTAAAATTAAGATTGGTTAAAATCATAAGAGTTTCATTATCTCTGAAGAAAAGAGAGTTCATTTATCATTCCCAAAATACGTCTCGTTTTGTTATTTATCGGATATCAAGATAACGTATTTACAAGCTCTTGTTTCAACCTTATGTCAAAGCTACCCAGCCCTGCGATATTGATTCGCAGAACTAATTTAGATAAAACACGCAGCAGACTTTAACTGCCACTTTGTTCTTAATGAAGCTTCGCTAATTATTTAAATATGAAGTATAGAAAATTTTCTAATCGCCTCTGTTGGAATTTTTGGAACCAATTTTTTAGTGCAAGCATATACCGATTGTTAGTTTCTAAACTTAGTTCTTTCACATGATTTTGGGTTTGTCTGCTTATATGTAACAGAAAAATTTTAAATGCGCAAAATATGCATAGATTAAACTCTTCATAAACTTAAACTTTAGACATTTTAAAATTGCATATTTTTCAGCTTGAGTTATAAGCGTAACTATATAAAAATATATATAAATATGTACGTGTCTATGTAACAAACGAAAGTTGAAAATTGGCAATCAAAAATTTCACCAAATATTTATCTGCTGAATCGGAAGTTTCTTATTCTCAAAGTGTATTAATTCACAAGACGTTAGCATTTAACTAAACGAGCCTATTTTCCCATACTTCAGTATCTATTTTTAACTGCAGGTCAATAAGGCTGTAATAAACTTTTACCCAAATATTCCTTTTCAAGACTAAACTTTTGAAAACGAAATAGGACTAATGTGGAAAGAAAGCAAACAAATCATTCTAAAAGCGATATGCAATTTAAAGTCTTACACTGTTAGACAGTTCCAACTACATTGCTGGCTTTTTAAACATAAATGTCTTAAAATCGAGTTTTTTTTTTTTTTTCTGTATATGAACACTAACAAGGAAAAAATATGTACAAATGAATTACAGCAAAAAAAATCGTCGAAAATTGAATTTCGGACTAGAACTAAAATGAAAAAAAGAATGAAAAAAATTGTACGATACTTTATTTTACAGATTTTACAGATAGTCAACCAATTAAGCTCGTAGTAAACAAAACTTTTGTTGCAATACCATTCAAATGCTTCCTTTTAACACTCTTTTCAGAAACCTTAAAAAATATTAATACGCCTTTTACAGTTCTTAGTTCGGGCATGAGCTATCAAGTTTCATGAAATCAACCAAAAACTGACTTTATTTTTTTTAGTCCTTTTCCCACATTGCAGTATTCCTTTTTTTATAATCTAGTTCTAGTTTACATATTTCAAAGTAAGCGACTAACGAGATAAAGGTAGTACTCGTAAATTACATTTTTAAAAATTATGCTTGTATAGTTTGATTAATTAAAAAACGAGCTGATGTGTGAATCACATGACTTCCTTTTACTCCAATTTAATGTCATTTCCCCATTATTCGCTATTTTAATGTGATTCAATATTTATTCTCTAAATATCACCAACAATGGCCAAATTGAAACCAAAAAAAAAAAAAAAAAAAAACCTCCGCCAAATTTGTCGCCAAGTTGGCGACAAAACTTGGCGACCAAAAGACTGGCGATATATCGCCAAGTGTCCGACAAATTATAACGCCACTTGAGTTTACATCGAAATTAACAATGATTTCCCCCCAAAAAGGTGCAAAAGACCCCCTTAGGAACATCCGAAAGCAACCAAAAGGGGAGGTGCACAACTAGACCCCACTACGAGTCTATGTACCAAATTTCAACTTTCTAGGACATACTATTTTTGAGTTATGCGAGATACATACGCACATACGCACATACACACATACGCACATACATACAGACGTCACGAGAAAAGTCGTTGTAATTACCTCGGTGATGGTCAAAATGGATATTTCGCGTGTCTATACATTCTTAGGCACTTTTCCGCATGTGGTCGAATCGAAAAAAAAACTCAACATTCATTTGGGGGTGAGCAAAATGGAAATTAAGGGCGATTTTTGAGTGAAAATTTTTTCGCGAATACAATACTTCCTTTTTTGTAAAAGGAAGTAAAAAGGAAAAAATAAAATCCGTAAAACATGGACATGTACATTTATTGAAAGTTACACAATCTGCAAGTTATTTGTCTGATAATCTTAACACCGTGGATCCGGTGAAGCAAAGAAATGCTTACTTTGCCAATTTTGAGAAGCTGTTTGTTGTCATTGCAGAAGGGCATGGTGGAACACAAAGTGGTAACCACCTACGGTCGGCTTTGTTTTACAACAAAGAGCTTCATAGGGCACATTTATTGCAAAAAAAAAAAATGAAATGAAATAAAATAAAAAATCATTGGACTATAAATGAAAATATACTGCAATGATAAAAAAAAAGCTTAAAGTCTATTTTTGGTTACTTTTACGAAACTTCACTATTTATGTGCAAATTAAAACAATGAAAATAATTTAAAGGTATATGAAGAGTGTTAAAAGGAAGCATTTGAATTGTATTAGAGCAAAAATTTTAACCATTTGTATTTTCATTTTAAAAAAAATTGAGAACTGATCATTTTTTACCATTTTTCCATATTTTGAAGCTCATGCACGATCAAAAGACGCAAATATTTATTTTTAAATAATTGTTCTCGTATTTAATATGCCAAGACACAACTTCTTTTGTATACAGTTCCCTAGTATACAGTTTACGAGAAACTGCATTTAGTTTTGTATTTTCTCTAGTAGAGTTAGATCATAAAAGTTTTGGAATTACGTACTACCAAAAACGCTTTTATAAAGTACTCAAATAAAAATATTTTATTGTTCATGTTCTTTGACGAACTTTTTTCAGAGAAAATCTGCACTTTAATTCAGGATTGATACGAACCTTAAATTTACCCGCAGGCTCTAATGTATTTTTTTTTTCAACGGTTCAAAACTGAATGAAATAAAAGTTGGGAATAAGAGACCCTAGGTCTTTTGATTAACACTGATTTTTGACTCGGTGCTTCAAAATTTATAATGTGCGGGGAGGTGAGGGGAGTTGAGAGCAGACTGTCTGATTCACACACATTTATCCATCTCAAAATTATTTTTCAATATTTATTAACATATATACTTCATTTTTGATATTTTTGTCTTTTGAGCGGTATTTGACGTTACATTATATGCTTCTCTTTCATGTTTTTTTCTCTTTTTAAAGAACTTTATTGAGAAAGTAGTTAAAGAAGCGCAAGCAAATTATTCATAATTGGGATAAGTCAATATACTTGAAATGTATTGTTCATTGAAAATAGCTTAAGAATTTTTTTGATTTGTTTTATACTCAACCTAAACTATTTCTTGTATGAAATGTACGGCTTTGATGGTAACAGCCAGGAAAATTACTCAAATGTAGGCCCTTTCGTTGTAATGAAATAATGGAAATTCTACGAATGTATGTTCTTTGGTAGTAATAATAACCTTGAAAACTTTGCTTAAATATGCGTCTAATGATGCAAATGGTTAAATCACAAATAAGCTTCCTCCAGTGTGTAGGGTAGGTTTAGGTAAATGGAACATGGGGTGGATTGAAACAAGCCCTATTACTAAACTCGTGGTGATTTTTGAAACTTAAGGTATACGAACACCCTATCTATTTTTTTTTTCGTTATTCACTTCACCTTTCTAAAACTTTAAAATTATCATTTAATGTAATATAAATAACATATTTTTAATATATATTTATTAGGAAAAAATTCTAAAGGATTTTTTTAGTTAAGCCATTTTTTTCTAGCTAAAAACAACTATTTCCTTTACACACTTCCAATGAGTTCACTTTTTCATTATTTTACTAACTTTTGTGTCTAATTTTTCAATACATACCAGAGATTGAAATGAACCGCCGATTTGGAAATAATTCACTAAAAACGGAATTTATGGGTAAATGTTTGAACATTTTCAAAGTCAGAAATTGCTTGTACATTAGCGTTTAGAGGTTTATATCACAGGTTTATATATAGAGGTTTATATAAAATCTATTTAGTCGCCATTCTTGTAAAGTTTTAAATACATAGAGATATTTAGTTTTTTTGCTAGAGCTGTTGGCATAAATAAAACTTTGAAAACGTGTTTGGTAAAAATCAAAAAAGAAAAAGTAAATTTCAATTATAAGCAGGGCATTTGAGTTCATTAATTTCTTCAAGGTTTCTCAGTAACTCATCGATTTAAGAAACGTTTTCGGATTAAAAAAGAAGAAAAGGACTCTCTAAATTTCTTAATCTCAAAATCGACTTTTCTTTAAAAAATTAGGGAGTGCGCCTACCTCAACTATTGGTGAGTGAAGACCAGGCAACATAAGGAATACATTCTGAGAGTTCTGCGAGTTTATAAACAACTAGCAGTACCCGCACGGCGATGCGCGTGCAAAGAACTTAAAGGAAATCCGTTGAATAAAAAAAATCCATACCCCCTACCCTTCAATCATCATTTTTCTTCTACTTCAATGCGTACACACCTTTTCAAAACACCTAATAAAATCTCTTTGGAATTTAAAACTATTCGCCATAACGCATAAAAAGATATCCGCCTGCGGCTACCAGCTGGTTCGCCTTTCTATGCAAACAGGGCAAAAGGAGAGGGAGGGGGGGGATGAGGTGTACATTGCCCATTTTTTGGAAAATAACAAAAAGCGTGTCCACTTTTATGTGAATGTTTTATTCTTTCAAAGTCCGGGGGGGGGGGGTCATTGATCACCCGTTGAAGTTCCTTAAATACAGGCCTATCTCTTACTGACCATCTACCTGTATCGACCTCTCCTCTGTTGATCTATCTGTACGATCTATACATACCTACCTCTGATCGTAATTAACAATATTTTTCGATGTATATAAAACAAAAGTCATTCAAAAAACCACGCGCTTTATCTATTTAATTAAAAAAGCACCAAAAAAAAAAAAAAAAAGAAAACGCTCTTTGTTCCCCATAGTGTGCAAAAAAAACCTGACTGCTTTTCTTGAATCAAATGCACACAAATTTGTAACGTTAAATAACAGTAAAACGGGGGGAGGGGAGGGGAGGGGGAATAAAATTCTTAAATGAAAAAAAAGCTAAAGAGCAAGCGCTGCAGTTGGATCACGTGACCATGACGTAATGGCCATCGTAAATTTAAAATAGCTAAAACTTCGGCTATGCTTGGAAGTCTTGCCGTTTTTATTTCTGAAGAAGGTGACATGTTTTTATTATTACATAGTTAAATTTTAGAAAAGAGGCCTTTATACTTTTTGCGGGATGAGTTTCAAAAGAATTAAACCGAGGAAAAAATGCGAAATAAAAGGTTTTTTTTTTTTCAAAGATTCATAAATTCAAAAATCAGCAAAAACTTCATCATACTTAAAATTAAATTTCCTACATTTTAGTATAAAAAATATTTTTTCTGGCGCTATTGGTTCGGGAACTGTGGAGTATAAAGTACTAAAAACTGCTAAAAATAACATAAAACATTGATTAAAATTTTTTCTAGTTAAAATATAAGTGTAAATTATAGCCTATAGCCTTCCTCAATAAATGGACTATTCAGCATAAAAATAATTTTTCAATTCGAACCAGTAGTTCCTGAGATTAGCATGTTCAAACAACCAAATAGGCAATCAAACAAGCTCTTCAGCTTTATATTATTAGTATAGATGTTGTGGGCTTCATCACTGTTTGATGAAGACACTCTGAAAAAAAGTTTTAAAATTTAATGATTTTACAATTTCTCTTCATAAATGCGAAGTTACTAATTTAAACTACTTTTATTTGCTATGTGAAAACATTTAGTCACAAATTTCTCCTTTTTTGCTATTTTGATGAGCAATAAAGTTGCTTTCATGTATCCCATAAATCATTCTTCGAATTTTTTAGACAGTAAAATTTCGATTTGAAGTAGACTTTTGGATGTATTTTATATAAATTCATCGCATAACTAAATTTTTTGTATGACTTTCTTTTTTCAATGAAGTCAGATTACAATTGGACGATTCAGCGGTCGCATGTGACCTACGCACCACAAATTGAGTATTGGTTTAGAACTTATTAAGCTTCTACACTGACTGTGTATCAAACTCATTCTGAAGAAAACAACTGTTTCCATTTACCCCCAAGTTTCTGGGATACATAGAAACACACTGGGGTAAATGTAAACATGATTTCAATTGCTAACAGACATTTAAATAATAAATGTAGGCATTTCTTTCAAAACTTCCAAAAACATTTCTCGTTATTTTACATTATATCAAAAAACAACAAGGAAGAAAAGAATTGATTTAGATAGCTTAATGGCATTTTCTTTTTATGTATGTTAATGATCTGTTTTGGGGTAAAGTGGTCATAGTTAAAAAAAGAAAGATCTTAAAGCATCATAAATAACAGTATTTTTTTTTAATGTTCAACATATCTAGTTATTTTGTAGATTTTAACTTTATTTAAATACATTTTTGATGGTCAACTATGGCGAAAAGTTGATTCAAACAAGAATTTTATCATATTTCGCTCCTGAATTTCATCAATATCACCAGGATGGAAACATCCAAGGAAATGTTTTATTTCTTTGGGGGGACGGGGGGCGGGGCAGAAAAAAGTCTATGATCTTTTTTTTTCAAAAAATTCAGAATTACAATCTTGCTTTAATTCAATCGATATGCTATATCAAAATCAAACTCAGTTGTAATTAATTCAGTTTACCTCAAAAACAGTAAATGGTTAGTAAATTGGATATTTAACTGATATCTGCCTCATAAGTGAAGATTAAATTATTCTAGATGAATGATGTACGTTAAGCTTAACCTATGACCACTTTACTCTATCTTGCTTAAGTTGTTCTAAAATATTATATAAAATGAATCTAGCTTAGCTGTTTATGCAGATGTGTTCTAGCGGCATCCGGGAAGATGCCCGCGCAACCAATCTCCTAAGAAGTTTAACAAACAAAATTTTACAAATAAGATAAAAGAGGTGTTAAGATTTTAAAATGTTTCATGTGCCCACAAAACGAATTTTTTTCACGAAATAAAATGCTGCCAGTTTCAAAATTTTGAATTCTCAGAATTCAGTTCCTAGCTTTAAAACCTGAAATAAAAAATTACCCTAATTTTTTTTTTCATTTGTTTCGAATATATAGCTCTTTATTTGATTCATGGCCACTTTTTCCCATTTACCAATTTCCCCCACCAGACCCTACGCAATTACACTCATAGTGTAGTCTTGGACACAGTGCTCAAAATCTTATTTCTCAAATTATCTAAAAGGAAAGGATTAAAGTTGAAACACTAAAACTCTGTTTCCATTTTCTCCAACTGATCCTACACCTTTCTTTTATACTACCGAAAACAGCGTTACTTAGATTTTGCGACCTGTAGAATGTTTACTTTAGTTCAGAATCGAAGTATACGAGAATTGCTATTTATATTTCAGGCTTGATAATGAAAAAACAAATTTCAACGACTGAAATTAAGGCAGTGAGAAGCAAAAGGATGTAAGTGCCAATATTAAAAAATTGGAGATAATCAGTACAAATGGTAAAAATCCTTTACTCTGTTTTAGGGCAAGATATGGTACTAATAATTCGACTATAATATAAATTGTGCATATAATTAAGAAAAAATTTCAATGAAAACTTATCAACGATCTGAACTTGAAACGCGTTTTACTTGAAACTTACTTATCACTGCCCCAATTGGTTCTATTGTTTTTCAAAATCATCTCCATGAAGATCAATTTATTTTTGCATGCGGGTCTGTCCACTGAGCAGAGATAAAATTGAGGGAGTGTAGACTTTCCTTCGTGAAGGAAAGACCCCAAGTCACGGGATAGATTTTAAAGAAAATCATTGAAAGAAATCAGGTCTCCTTCGACAGTTTCACGCAAAACGTGTCAACCATCATTTGTCGTTGAGTCACGTGACTTGAGATCTTTGTCCAAGTTTTTGCTTAGCCAATGATTGGACTAGCTCCCTCCATTTACTAACTCCTGCTCTAAGGGTGTACCAGCTTTCGAAGCACTTTTTCCACTTCGATCGAGGTTTCCCAAAACATCATTTAGAATTCATCAACTGCTTCTTCTGGTGTCGAAATCCGTTGACCACGGAGTTAATTTTTGATGTTTAAACTGCAAAAAAGTCGCAAAATAGGCCCAAATCAGGTCCACTCGGCAGATGACCCGTTAATTCGACGATTTGGATGGACAAAAATTCCTCCGTTTGAGCCAATGAATGGGTTGCTCGCATTGTCGTTATGAAAAAATAATTGCCTCTTCTCCAGCGTATTCCAAATGTTTTCAATGTTGCATGTGATCTCTTATGTCGAAGAAACAGGCAAACTTTTTCTTCTGCACACTTCGTCTGCGAAAATTTTTTGTTGACTATTAGTACTCATGGAAGACACGAGTCTACTGCTGTTTTGGTTCCTGTTAATATGCATAGATCTGTAATTTATCCGCAGTAAATAAGTGATGAATGCCGATGAATAAAAACACTCAACGAAACCTCCTACAGTATAAGAGAAAAATATTTATTGAACCACTATATGGTTGTTGAAAACCAGGAGTGCCGAGTGGTATAAGTCACAAAACGCAGCGTTTCATATCTTAGTGAATATTGGTCGTATTAATGTTAAACTTATTGTTTTTGAATTGTTTTTTAACCGACTTCAAAAAAGGAGGTTATGATTTCGTCTTGCGGCTTTTTATGTATGTTTTCGTATTATTCTAAGAATACTTGACCGATTTGAAAAAATCTTTTTTTGTTTGGAAGGGTATACTGTCCAGATGGTCCCATGTTAATTTTGTCTGGATCTGATGATGGGTCCCGGAGAAATCTAAGAAACTTTAAATTTAAGAGCCAGTTTTTTTAAGGATCAGGCAGGCTGGATAGTTGACATTTTTGATTTTGCTGACATTTTCAGGATATGTCCCTTATTTAAAACTACTAAACACATGTTTTTTTATTTTTGCAAAAAAATAAATAAATAAATAAATAAATAAATAAATAAATAAATAAATAAATAAATAAATAAATAAATAAATAAATAAATAAATAAATAAATAAATAAATAATAAATAAATAAAAATAAAAAATAAATAAATAAATAAAAATAAAGTTTTTTGAGGTCAAAGTTGGACTAAGTTCGTTTTTTCAAGAAAAAAATACCTATTTATGTAGCCCAATACATTTTACTTTAAGAATGAACAGTGACACTGGCAATTATTTTGTGTTCTACTACATCCTCGATATCTGTTAGAACATAATTAGTTGTGGTTGACTCCTTTCGCAAAGGTCAGGGGTCACTCAAAGTTGTACGAAAAAAGTTTTTTTCTGCAACTTTGAACATCGAAATCTTGTGCAAACAGTGAGCCACAATAGTACATAACTTCATTTAAACACAGTAGTCAAAACTTCATTTAATTTCAGTATTAAACGATTAAATATAAAATCCATTGTTAAAGAAAGTGCCATAAAACAAAGGTACTTTCTTTACTCAGTGTTAAAGAAAGTACCATAAAACATTAATATTAATCAGGGGAGCCCCTTAACGGCGGGAGGGGGTGTTTTGAGGGGTATTTTTCCTTTCTTGGGGGGCTCTTGCTTTGGGGGAGTACCCCTTTAAATATTTTCCCTGTGTTAATCATTAGTAGTCGCATCGCAAATTTTGAATAAATACTCTTCTGAAGCAAACAGGAAATTCATTTAGTATCATTGCTATAGTAGTATTTTGATCTTCATATATGTAACATCACAGTAGATACTCTGTTTCTAGTGTGGTGTTGATCAATATCATGGCCAAGTATAGAGAAATGCGACTTTTTTCACGAGTTACGTGACACGTATTATGGTGAAATATAATATAGTTCGGAAAACAATTGACATTTAAATGGTTCTAATTACATTAGCGCACAAATAAATCCTGGAGAGGAACAAAAATCAGTTTTTATTGCCAATCGTATAAAACGTTATGCGCATTAAGATTTTTTCTTTTTTTAACCGACTTCAAAAAAGACGTTCTCATTTCGTCGGAATCTTTTTATGTATGTCCCCCGTAAACTCACACACGCATAGACCAATTTGGATAAACCTTTTTTTTTTCCTCTCGTTTGAAAAGGTATATACTTCCCAGGTGATTCCATGGTCATCAGGTCAGTATCTGAAGATGGGATTCTTGAAAAATCAAGAAAACTCTTCAAGTTATATGGGCAAAGTTAAAGCGATTTTTGTTGTTTTTTATTGACTCGTGATTTTTTTTCCCGAAAGCATACTTTGATTAAGTCGAACTGATGATGAAGACAATTTTCTTTGTAAATAATTGCGCATTCGAAAAAGCCTTTCTTCAGTCTTCGGAAGTCTCCGAGACGTAGTGCACCATATCTTTCTCTATTTTGCTCATCTTAGCTGTTTTCAGACTCCTGTGCTAGACTCTTTCTTACTTGAGATGTACATAAGGAGTGTACTACATACTCTACCATACGTACTAGATTTATATTTACACCACTAAAAAGCAAAAATAAATTATTTTCAAATAAAAAAAGAACCGACTTCAAAAAACAAAGAGGAACTAAAATGTAAAAAAATAATTGGTCATACTTACGACTTCCTACCCAAACATATAAATCAAATTTTTTTTTACAATTCCTGCACGAAAATGAACTAAACAGCCAATTATAAAATAAACACTGATTTTAATTACTATACGATGAATTATTTTACCAAACTATTTTTTTACGATCTGTTAATTTTTAATTACCATTTGAAGTCGGGGCCTCCAATAACCTACTACCTAACTTAATTAACAACACACCAAATTCTGAGTTAAAAACCAATTTAACAAAACACGAGTCTTTAAAACCAAACCTACTCAATTGCGTTAGGTAGTAGTTTATAGGAGGCCCTGACTTCAATCATCATCTTCAGCATATTAAAATCGTGATTCTCATGATCCTCGTCATTTTCATCAAATTTTTTTCATAAATATGTATTTTATTTTAATCGTTATAATAGTTCTCATCATTTTCATTATTTTATTGTACTTTTCTTCATAATTGTCAATATCATGATTTTTTATTTATAACTATCATTATCATTATAATTATTTTAACTATTTTTCTATTATCATCATTATTATAATTTTATCTTTGTCTTTATTATCGTTATCATTATTGTTATTATTATTACTATTATTAACTTCATGATCTTTATCATGACTTTTATTAATATCAGTATCGTCATCATAATAATAATTCATCATATTATTAATATCCTGATTATCATGATCATCATTATTTTTAAAGTTATTATTTTTTCAATAATATTTTATTATAATAAACACCATCATTATTCTCATAAGATTTTTCATCATTGTTACCATCATCAATATATTTTATGTATCATCAGCTTGATCATCAGTACTGTTATTCTCATGACTATCATTATTATAGTTATCATCATTGTACCCAATATTATTTTTTATTTATTACCATCATAATTATTAACATCTAAATGATCATTATTTCAACGATCATAATTATCATCATTTTTTATTATGTTATTATTGTCATTATTTTAGTTATCAACATTGCCATTATCATAATTATCATTTTTGTTATTATCGTTATCATTGTCATAACCATCAAACACTGATGTGAGTGAAAAAAATGTTTTCATTCACATCAGTGTCATCACTACCCCGTCATCATCTTCATTATTATTTATTATATTAAAATCGTGATTGTCATGATCATCATCATTTTCATCATAGTCATTTTTTTCCATAAGTATAAATATTATCTTAATTTTCATCATTGTTCTTGTCATTCACATCATTTTTATCATCATTATTATCATCAATAGCATTTTTTTATTATCATCGTTATCATTATTAACATTATCATTATTATTTTGATCATCATCATTACCTTTATCATGATTATTTTTTCATTAATATTTTGTAAATTAGCATCATTATTATTTTCATCATAATCGTCGATGTCATTACTTTTTATTTATTACCGTCTTTATCATCATCTATATTATAATTATTTAAGCTATCATAATTGTCATTATTTTTGTTACCATTGTCAATACCGTTATCATTATTAGCATTATCATCAGTATAATCGCTATCACCATTATTCGTTAGTCATCGTATTATTAAAATCATAAATTTTATAACCATCATCATTTTTCTGATTTGTTTTATTTTATTAATGATATTTTTTTATAATTATCATCGTTATAATTATCATTTTCATCATTGTTATCATCAATATCATTTTTCTATCATCAATATCATTACCACCTTTATCATCACGTTTTATATAATTATCATCACTATCGTGAATACCATTATTTTTTGTTAATACCGTTATTATTATCATTATCTATGATATCTTTATCTTAATTATCATAACTACTATCATTATTCTTATCATTGTTATTATTATGGTTATCCATCATTGCCTTTATTATCATTATTTATACTTAAATTATTTTCATCATTATCTTAACCATAATTGACCTTAATAATTCGCTATCACCATCATAATTTATCATATTAATTCCTTGATTCTCATTGTCATCATTAATTTTATTGATATTTTTGTTTTCATTCTCATCATTTCTTTTCAATAGTATCATCATCCATATTTTTATGTTTTCTCAGTATCATTATAAATTTTATCATCATTATCAACATTTACATTAGTATCTCTATCATCATCGTAATTTATCGTTTCTTTTCAAATCCTGATTCTGATAATCGTCATTTTCATCGTTAGTATTTCTCGTTAGTATTTTAGTAAAAGTTATCATCATTATAATGATAATTCTCATTTTTATCATTATTAGAAATATTATCATCACCATCATTATCACCATAATTTATCAATATAATTTTATTTAATTATTATCATTATAATTATATCCTATTCGTGAATATCATTTTTATTCATTAATACCGTCATCATTATCATCTTTGGTATCTTCATTTTAATTATCATTTGTCATCATTAATCTTATCATTTTTTCTTTGTCACTATTACCGTTAGCATCATTCGCATTATTATTATTAATACTAAAATAGTTATCATCATTACCATAACAATAATTTTAATAATCGCTGTCATCATCCTAATTCATCATATTTATATCCCGATTCTTTTTCGTCAGCAGTATCATCATTAATTTTTTCTTTAATGTTTTATTAACTTAACACCATTATTATGATTATCATCATTATCGCCAATATATTTTTATTTATTGCTATATATTTTTATTTATTGCTCATTTTAACGTTGCCGTTATTAGCGTTATCATCATTGCTGTTGTTATTAGTGTCAACATTGTCATAATCATCATTAACGTCAGTATCATCACTATCATCACCATCATCATTTTTCATGATATTATTAACATGATTCCCATGATCATCATCTATTTTTATTTTTATTTTCAAAATTTTTATCATTCCTGTCAATAAATAATTATATTTTTTTATTACCATCTTCATCATTATCATTATTTTAATTATCATAATTATCATCATGATTATTATCAATTAACAATTGCCATTCTTATTATCATCATAACCGTAATTATGATCATTATTATTATTATCGTACCATTATTGACATCAATATCATCACTATTATTATTATTCATATTATTATCATTATTCTCATGATCATCACTAATTTTATCAATATTTTTTCCCCAATGTAATTTTACTATAATATTCTTTATTATTATCATTCTCACCATTTTAAATTATCGTTAATACCGTCAACATCATTTTTTATGTATTATCATCGTTGTAATTATCAACTTTATCATCACTAGTACAATCATCATCCCCATCATTACCATTATTTTTATCATTAATATCTCATTTTTCTCATTAATTTTATTTTATTAAATTATATTATTACATTATAATCATTGTTGTCAGTATCGTTATTTATTCATTAAACATCGTTATCATAGTCATATTACTATTATTTTAACTTTTATAACTATCATCATTGTTATTATCATTCTATAATCATCATCATCACTATCTTCATAATAATTTTTTTTCATTACTATTTTTACTATAATTATCTTCAGCATTACTCTCATTTTCATCATTTCTATCACCCAAACTGTTGTTATCACATTATTTTTTATTTATCATAACTGTTATCATTATCATATTTCTCATCATTATGAGAATTACCACCATTGCAATCATTACCATCATTATTATTTCATCAATATCATTAGTTTTTATTTATTGCCATCTTCATCATTATCTTTTATATAATTGTTTTTTTTTTATTATTATCACAATCATCGTTATTGTTATCATTCAAATTGTGGCATTTTTATCGTTATCTTCAATACTGTTATTGATATCATTATTAATATTATATTCACATTATTATCATAACCATCATTAAGATCAGTATCATTATTATCATAATTTAACATATTCTGAAAATCATGACTCATGTGTGATTATCATTAATTTAATCATTATTATTCTTTATTAATTTCTTTAAATAATTATCATTATCTATTAATATCCTTCTCATGTTTTATCTACATTATGATCGTTATAATAATTAGCATCTTTAACATCATTATTATCATCATAAATAATTTCTTTATTGTTATTTTATTAAATTTTCATCATTATTATTATTATCACCATTATCGGCAACATCATTAATTTTATTATCACCATAGTTATCATTATCATCTGTAATATCATTATTTAAACTATTATAATTATCATTATTATTATTGTTACTTCATCATTATTATCGTTATCCTCATTGGCGTTATTATTTTTTCATTAAATATTTTTAGCGTAATAGTTATTATATACATTGTTTATCAAAGGTTTCTTATTTTTTGGGGGAGCGCCATAACTTCCTTAACATGTCATCTAGCCTCACATTTAAGATATTATTTTAAAAATCTTTTATCCCACTTGCGAAAAATAAACTGTCGAAACAAAATAACAACAGTCTGACAACTTTCAAGTGGCACCCATGTCATTGACTTGCTGCACAGAAAAGTTCCTGTTCGTAATTGAATTAAAATCAATACTGATTTTCTTAAAGTAATTTTTACTATTTTTTTAACAGAAACTGCATCCTGCATAGCATTCTTCTTTACCTTGTCTTTTGGTTAATGTACTAACAGAAAAATGAGATAAAGCTAAACGAATAGGTCCTGAAAAATACCACATAATGTTTAAAAATTAAGAACTGCTGATTTTTTGAAGTGTCTAAAGGTATTGATGAATCTATTCAAACTCCAATTCCAAAAACGAGTCTCGGTAAAGAGTGCAGTAAGCTTATCGTATAAAAAAATCCACTTATCACGTTGTCCTTGTTCTTTAAATTAATAGTTGAACATCCGAAATTTGATTTTAGACAATCACCGAACATGGCAAATTATTCTCGGTGACATAAATCTGAGACTGTAACAGCACCAAGAAAGAGAACTGTGTGATCTAAAACGTATATTTATTCTACTGTCAGCTATAGTTCTCTTAATTTTAGGGTCCGGGTCTACCATTGTACTTCCAAACCCGAATCGAAAGAATCCAAGTGTTCTTGAAAATGCTTGAATTGGGAAACTTCTGGAAAACATGTAGTCCCCACACATAGGGGAGGGTTGCCAAAAGCGGGTAGGTTAACGAAGGACGCTCGAAAGTTGTAGTTTTTGTATTTTTATCGCTACAATTTTGGTTTTATTTATCAGCAGGGCTTTTGAACTTCAAAAAAAAAAAAAAAAAAAAAATTGCATTATTTCAAACCCAGTATTTATTTATTATCAAACGTTACAAACATTTGAAAAACAGCTTTGCCCTACCAGTGGGCCTAAAGCGGGTAAGCCGTTCGGGTAAAGCGGGTAAGCTTAACCAATCGTGATTTGGTGCATTTGCCAATCAAATAGCAAGTTATAAATGATTAAATTAATTGACTAGCTAACTGTCATTATAATAGTAATACGTATGCAATTTAAATTGAAAATCAAAGTCGGTACATTTGTTTAAGAAACATAATGAAATATCTGATTAAATTCATAGACTTACTAATTGCATTATAAAAAAATAACTCCTAAAAGTTATACTTATCCTATTGAAATAGAAAATCTAATTCAGCACATGTGACCAGAAATTATAAATAAATATATGATTAAATCTTGTACCCGCTTTGCCCTACTCGCTTTGTCCGAAGGCAAGTTTTTAATTTCAATAATTACAATCTTAAATTTTAAAAAGAAACAAACGAAATGACCAGCGTAGTTTGTAGGTGGATGGTGTCAGAATAACGTAATATTATTGATATTTAAAAAAATAAACTGGTCTTCGACTAATCACAAGTTATATACCTTCAGTTTTTTTAGATGTGTATCATTTTTCTTATTTTATGCCTGGTTATGCTATGCCGCTTCACTTCTCTTTCGCTGTGGCCGACATACGCAACTTGCACATCATGCGGCGCCATACGAATGCCTACCTGCTTTTGGCCACCTCCCCTACTTCGGAGACAGACATGATTACCAATTCCATTACGTGATGTCTGCATGCTTGTGGTAGAAGTTTTTTTACTGAGCTTTTTCTCTAGACGAAGACAAGTCCTGGAATTGGACCAGGGTTTCAACTGGTAATGTCTGCGCATTTTGCGACTATAGTCTACCTTACAATAGTCTATAATACCTTGAAAGACAACTTGTGTATCTCCTGTTCTGGATAGGACCTTAGAACTTACCAATAATTGAAGTTATTCTCCAGAATCTAACACTGATATTTTCTTTTGCACTGAGACAATAGATTAATTTTACTTACAGTTTTTAAACATATTTTTCCATATCTTAGAGCAATTGAGTAAGCCTCTCAATTAAAATTTAATCATTATTATATGCGGAAAAAATACCAATGTCAATCCAAAATGTCCACAAATCCTAAGTATTAAATAGAAAACATATTTTTCGGTAATTTCATAAACTGCATTGTATGCTTGCATTGTGTGACTGTAACACAAAACGGCTAATTTTTTTTTTCTAATATTAGTTGTAATTCTTTATGATCTAGTTCTGCAGTAAAATATAGAATTGAAGTATAATAATAAATGCAATTTCAAAAAAGTTAACATTAAAATAAATTTACCTATGTTCACTATGTTAATCATGTGCATCATGAACTTTTCTATTATTGAGCTACCTCTACACATTGTCATGCAAAAATATAACCAGGTTTTTTTTAAATAAAAATGAATCAAATTATAGGGTTGTTAAAAAAAAAGCTCTACTTTCAAGTACATCCTATTTTCAGTTATCAATCTCTATGAAAAATACTTCTACTTCTGCATTATTTATTTCCTTCGTGAGTCAATAGAACTTCAATTATTTTGAATTTCTTAACTTTAACTTTAAAATTTATTGCTTCCAATCTTTCACTTGACATTTATGATAAAAGGAAGTCTTTTAATTTTAATGATACTCGTTCACATTACTGGAAATTTATCATTTTTCATGCGAAAAAAATTATCGAAATAGAATTTCTAAAGAAATAGTCATAGCGAAATCTATCTGCAAAACAATCTTTGTCTTAAGTTGCATAGGTTGAAAAAAAAAAAAAAAACAAATCACAAATCAGCAAAGATAGTCAAAAAATTACGTTTTTAAAACTAAATTGCAATAGGAAAGCCTTTGACGTCTCTAAAGATAACCTAAAGTTGATTTCATTTTTAAAATATAATTGGGGGAGTGAATCTTTTTCATTTTACTAAAATTGCCTAAAAATACGAATTTTGAAGTTGTTAGGCCTCTTTAAGTGGCTTCTGAAACCTGTCCTCCGACCATCTCTAACACCTGCAAAGATTGACTGAAACTATGTTTCTAAGACTTTCTCTGAGATATCACTCGATCCGTCCCTCATCTGATTCAAAGACAGTGTATAACTTTTAAGGACTACCCATCTTTTGGCATGAGGAGGCAGCTAAAAACTGCTATCTTGTTGGGGACTTGGCTTGCCTCTCCTTAACGTGAATGCTGGCTGCGCCTATGCAACTGAGCGCTTATTCAAAAAAACGTAGTGTGTGTAGGGGGAGGGGGGGGGACGAACACTGACAAAACCATTTGAACCAATATCGTTGAATTGCGGACCCGTCTCACCTTCGAAAATTTACAATGTGGCCCTTGGGTAAAATGATTGGAGACCCTTGACCTACGGTTTATACTAACTGAATGCATGTGGTTTACACTGAACCTGATTGCCTTTTGATTACACTGCATCTTAACTACTCTCATTATCCGTCGTTTCCCCCTTTCAGCAGTTTAGGTAACTTTTTGAATAATTGATTCATGTTTACAATTTGCTTACACTAGCACCACGTTCGGTTGCTCTGAATCCAGCGCCTGTTGTTTATAATGGTCTATAGCTTACACTGACTTAACGCCTGTGATTTGCACTGAACCTAAATGCCGTACGGTTACACTTCATTACGCTTATGGTTACACTGCATTTTAAATACTCTTATTTAACGTCATTTTCCCCCATTGTTTACGTAAAAGAAAATAAACATTGTATTGATGTATACTCCAATTTGAATTTAATAGTTTATTTTGAATAATTAATTCATTTTCATAGTAAACTTGAAAATACAGAGTGTTTAAAACGTCTTGTACTCATAAGAAAAATTCCTTAAAAAAAACCTTCTTTAAAATTGAAGCTTTTTTATTTGTTTTTTGTTATCTTGATCTTTATCTCAAAACGTTTTTTCCACAACGTTAAAACACTTCTACGTGTGCACCTTTTGTAGATCTCAGAGAACTCAGGTGAATTTAAATTTTGCTTCAGGCTCTACGCAGCCAGAATTTTCCTTCTGGGAGGTGAAGGTTTAGTCATAAGTCCTTATATGGATATGAACTGTTATATTAGCAATATGTGTTGAAACCTACGGTTCTGGGGGGTTGCTACTCAAAATCCCCTCGCGGTTGACAATGGGAGTTTTTCATTCATAGGCACCTTTTTTTGTTTTCATTGTCGATGTTAGCGCCACCTATATGCTAATATTGTATCAACGAGGAGAACTAATTGAAATAAGGATAAAAAAAAATGTATAAAAAAACTAAGAATCTTAAATATATTTCTGAAATAAAGTTTTTTCATCAGTACAAGATTTTATAAGCACCTGGTATTTATTTATTTAAAAAAAAAAGCTGCCAAGAAAGAAACGGACATTTTTTACTTCTTGCCACAGCCTGAAAACAAAATCTCCGCCCTGCGCTGGTAAAATTAAAGTAATTGACTATTTGCTTCAAAAAGAAATATATTGCACAAAATAAAAATAACAAAAAATCATTGAAATGAATCAGCTATTGTATCGATGCTTTTAAATGTTACATAGCCCCGATTTTTTTCGAGTTCTTTTGGTGAAATCTAAAGTGTAGGGCTAAAGAATAAGTCCTAAAGTATTTTGTTCTTGTCAAAAAGGATTGAAAGAAATGTATTCGATGCATGTGTTACACAATTTCCTCTACATCAACAACAAAAAGAATCAGCGGAAGAAATAGAAATATTGAATGAAAAAGAGAAAGGAAACGCAAAATAGAAGCGAAAAAACTCGAAATGTGTTTTACGCACAGAGCTAGGAAAGCTAGCTATAAATCTTCTGTTGGCCTTTTATGTAGTGCTTTCCTTAGGAAATAAATCGTATGCTTTTGTAAATGGGGGAGGATAGCATATGGGGGTGGAAAATGCCTTTCCGGTGGGTAGTGGTAGGCGTATGCTCACAATTCAATGCTTACCCTGCATAGCCGAAGATACTGCTGAGGCCGGAATTTGAACAAATACATTCCTGATGAGAAGATTTATTGAAGAAATGTTTGATAACTAAATACAAAATGCAGTTTGATTCTTTCAAGCTATTCGACTAAAATTATTTTATGAGTAAATTTTTAAATTTTGATTTTTCCCAAAACATAATGTATTTCACTAAATGTTGATGAAATATCTGTACATCAGAGCTAGACTGACGTAAGACCAAAAATTGCGTTTTCGCGTTTATTAGTTAATTATACGTAAAGGTCTATTCTGCATCAAGCCATTGGAATTTAGCTCTTAAAAAGAATCCTTTTCAATTTTTTATTAGGGTTAAAAGGGCAGGTTTCCCATCCTTTACATGCGCCAGAAACAAGTTTTTCCTTTCTCCTGTAAAATAAACATAATGTGAGTTACGTCCTTCTGGCTCTGAGTCACAGATATAAGTATGGCAAAGTTCATCTCTGTTAAAAATATCTAAATGCATACAGTAAAGTTTAAGGTTTATTAAAAAAAATACAATAATCATATATATTCATGCGGATGTGCAAATATAACAAAACAATATTTAAGTAAAATTTTTCCACAAAAACTGGTGGCTTTCTAAGCGGTACAAATTTGCAACCTTTTAGCACCTAGCTGTTTCAGCTGATTTAGTTTCACGTTTTTCGAGAGAGGGAGCAAAAAGAAACACATTTTCCCAAAGTCTTAAATTTTTATTAAACCGTTGGAGGCAAAAGGAAACGATATCTCACTGTAGTAAAATTTTAGACTTAGAAAAGTACAGGTATTCTGGGTATCTTTGAGCCAGTTCGGGTGACTTTGCGCCATTTAATATTAAAAAAAAATATTACAGTATATTTTTAAATCATTAAGGTCAAAAATCTTAGTTTATGACATCGCCAGAAGAATGCATCTCTGGGATCTTTTCGAAAGTTTTTATCTAAATCAAATGTACTAATGATTATGAAGTGGTACAAAGTTATACGGAAAAAATACTCTTTTATAGATTTATATCACTACTGAAATATCAATTAAAACAAGCAGATATAAATGAGTTCCAAAACCTATGAGATTTTTCTGAAAAAGCTTACAATACTTGATTTCATTCTTCTTGTTGCATCAGAAAATATCTATAACTTTAATACATTTCACAATTAAACTCTTTCTAATGATTAACTTAACACACGTATTTCTTTAAAATACAATTTTTGCGCGACAGCATTTACAGTTGTGGGCGTCTAATGCGACACAGATCATTTTATTTTTCATTTTACACATGAGGCAGTGAGAGGCAAAGAGATGTAAGTCAACATTTTCAAGTTTTGAGTAAAACGCGTTTAAAGATAAAGTCCTAGGTAGACTCTCATTGAATTTTTTTTCTAAATCATGCTGTATAGCAGAACCTGCCAGGGCCACTAGTATTATCTTGCCCTATGACAGATGAAAGGATCCCCTACCATTTGAACTGGTTATAACCAAATTTTTAATTTTACCACTTACCTCATTTTGCTTCCCACTGCCTCACATGGAAAATGACACGACAAAAATTAATAGCGAAATGTTTAATACTGCAATAAAAAACTGCACAGTGACCTAACAATTCGCTTTTCGTTAAGAAGCCTAGGCATGTTGAGCTTGCAATTGTTTTCTAAAAGACTTCTGTCACGTTTGAGAATATTTCTCTGTTCTCTTTTTTCAGTTGCTCCAAGAAAACAACAATCTAAAACAAACATAAAATAGTTCTATATTTTTCTCCAGTGGTAGAAAACGTGCTGTTTTTCACATAATCTTTAAGGTATCATTTATTATTAAAAGTTCCACGCAAAGCGTTTTTAAGTTAATGCGATTTCAGAAATTTCTCTTTCTTTAACTTGCTTGATTGTGGAGTACTGAGGCTTTCCCGAGAGTATTTAACCAAAACCAGGTTTTAGCTTCTATTTTTGATTTATTTTATTCTGATATTGTATATACAGTCGAACTTCCCTGGAACGATCGTTCTTTGTTCCCGAAAAAAGTAGTTTTTAAGGGAGGTTGGTCGTTTTCGAACATGGGAAAAAACATAAATAGGATCAATAAAAATTGCAGTATAAGAGTGAAGAACATTATGATAAGAATTTATTTAAATAGTGAAACTTGAATTTTTCTTTTTTAATTTCAATTCAAAATACACTTATTCTTACGTATTTTTTTAATTGAGAAACTAATTTGCTTAAAAATATAAGAAGAGATTTTCTTGCTTCAGATGTTTATTATTGTTTTTTTTTTCTAAAACAATTTATGTTTCAAGTTTTTCTTTCAGCTGCAAAAAATAAATTTTTAATGTTATCATTAGTGTAATTTGAGTGAAATGAGAACCTATCTATTTTTCAACTGACTAAATGTGCTAAAAATTGATTTTGACCACTGAAATTGACCAAGAAATGAACAGTAAAATTTCGTGAAACAACATTTAGGAAAACAACTGTTATAATCAATCTCGCACAGTGATCGATTCAAGCCTGACTATTTGAAACCCACAAAATACACCGTAGAAGTTTCATTGTATCAACTTTCCTTTTTTTTAACCTTTTTATATTTTCATGGCCTCCATTTTTTCCTTTCTTTTAGTTTTCTTGAACGTCTCTGCTGATGTTTGATTATCTGTTCACTCTTGAGTTGGACCTTAAATAGTGAATGAAAAAACTTCAGTCATTCATTTTACATCTTCAGATAATTTAAAATTCAGTAGGAGAATGTAGGGCGAAGTGAAATAGCGAGGCGAAAGGAGAAATGGCGAAATATTTACTTTGCTTTTAGCGCCACCTTTCCACTAATATTTTAACTATGTAGTAACACATGCAGTCAATTCCAGTCAAGGAAAAAAATCCCATTAAAAATCGAAAAATATGATATTACAAGCAATTTTCCAAAATTGATACAAATATTGTTATACATTGTTGCAAGTCAAAATATTTTTTTGTTTAATTAAATGATCTAGTTTCTGCTGTTAAAATTCTTTCATTTTCTTTTTATTTAGTCATTCTTTCTTCTATTTACCCGTTTATTTGATAAACAATATCTTTAATGATCAAATAGAAAATAATTCATTGGAAAAATATTTTATTTTTTATTTATGGGGGGAAAAAAATGAAAATTTTCCATTTTTTTTTTTTTTTTGGAGGCACAAGCTTATTGCCAAAAATAAAAAATAATGCTTCAATGAAATTTTTACTTTAAAATGTGATGTTCTTTCTTTATGCACCGTAATTTCCAGAACAAATTTCCAGTTTGTTCATTTTGAAAGAAGTAAGTTATTTTGTTTATTTCACTTTGCCCCACATTCCTCTACTTGTTTAAATTCTTAAATTTCTAACCGGTATATATATATATATATATATATATATATATATATATATATATATATATATATATATATATATATATATATATATATATATATATATATATATATATATATATATATATATATATATATATATAAATATATATATATATATATATATATATATATATATATATATATATATATATATATATATATATATATAATATATATATATATATATATATATATATATATATATATATATATATATATATATATATATATATATATATATATATATATATATATATATATATATATATATATATATATATATATATGTGTGTGTGTGTGTGTGTGTGTGTGTTCTGCCGTTGGCAGGTAAGCGGCAGTATTTGCAGGAATGAGTTTTCAAGGTCGTTGAAGAAACGCGTTTTGGATTCAATACCAACAATAGTGAAAAGTTTCAATTAGACGTTCTTTTCGCGGTTTTTTCAGCGCAAACCAAATGAGCAAGCTTGTACAATAATGCTAACGTGCCGTAAAAAAATTGTGCTTGATTTGTATTGCAGAAGTAAAAAATCTAATTCTGAATAGCTTATTATGAGTACGAACTTTGAATATTCATCAGAGCAAAACCTCGCAAAGAGCTCTTAAATTTTAAATAACGAATGAAGTTATTTCCAAGTATTCATCATGAACTATCCTTTTGTGCAATTTCAACAATTGCTGCTTCTGATCATAGTAGCAACGAAATCAAACGGATTTCGAAACACTCTAATTTTGACTAATACGTGGTCCAATATTAATATTGTGCAGCAAACAAATCACGTTTTAAAATAAGCATAGATCAATATTTTAGTTTCAACTTAGACAGTTTAATTTCCTGGAAATAGAGATGCGGCTGACGTTGTTTCTCTTCAATTTCGAGAAATTTATTTCAGCGCAAAGAGATAAAGCTTTCTTTGAAGCTTGCAAAAGCTTTCTTCTCCTTAGTCTTAGAACTTTCCTTGAAAATTTACCATTAAGAAGCTCCTCAGACATGAGGTTACGCTAAGAGGGGGGAGAGAGTTTTGCGAAATTGTGACAGTATGTGGCATGAGGAGGGTAGCAAGGCTTGTGACATCTCGCATTTTTATAAGCATTTTTGTTTATGAGAAGTAGCATGACATATGGCAAGGGGAGGAGAGGGGGTATAGGTTCATAACTGATGTGACTTGTTTTCAGCATTTTTGACCCTTTCCCCTAAATTATTACTTATTTCAACTGTACGCACTTTGATAGCTTCAGGCACTGAGAAGCAAAGGGATACATGTGAACGTTTTAAAGTTTTGAGAAAAACACGTTTGAAGTTTTGATCCTGGATTGGCTTTTATTGAAATATTTTTCTTAATCATGTGGTATAGAAGCACCTAACAAAACTACTGGTAGGGGAATGTGGGGCCACCTATCTAGTAATATTTTAATTATGTAGTAACACATGTAGCCATTCCAGTTAAGAAAGAATTGCCTCTTACAATCAAATAATATAATAATAAAGGCAGTTTTCAAAAATTGACTCATATTGTAATATTTTGTTGTCATTTTAGTCATTATTTAATGATAAAGGCCTAGTTATTAACATTTCAAACATTAATTGAGATCTGCAAGTATTCAGTGCAGTATTTGTTTGTTCAATATTAAGCTTATTTGGTTTTTAAATGCTTTTCACAGTTAGTCAAGTGCATACAGGGCAAAGTGAAATAGTTCATTTCATCCACTTATTTAATCTGTTATCAAATCACTTTCTTATTTATGTATTAATTATTTTATACACAGTTCTTCATTTAATAATTCCCTCATGTATTTATTCACTTATTTTCTTATTCATTCACTATTTTACTAACTGATTTATTTTTCTCATTTATTAACTTTTTTATTTATTTTGTGAATTTGTTTATTGTTTCATTTTCATTTATTAATTGATTCTTTTATTTACTTAGTTGTTTTTTCAAAGATATCTTTAATAATTGAATAGAAAATATTTTATTAAAAATTATTTTATATTTCTCACTTTGCCCCATGAAAAAAGAAAGGGAAAAATTTCCACCGGATTTTTGAAGGTACAAATTTACTGCCAAAAATAACAAAATAAGTTTTCAATACAAGCAAGAGTTTTTCTGTTTGAAAGCGCTAATCTCAAGAACTACTAGTTCGAATTGAAAAATTCTTTTTGTGTTGAATAGTCCTTTTATTGAGAAAATCTATGATACCATTTATATTGATATTTTAGTTAAAATAAAGAGTTATTCAATGTTTTATGTGATTTTTAGCAGTTCTTATTACTTTTTGCCCCACAGATACCGAACCAATTGCGCCAGAAAAACATTGCTTGTTTTAAAATATGGGACATTTAATTTTAAGTATGATGACAAATAAGTTTTCGGATATCGAGTGATTTTTGTACTTTTTATGAATTTTTGAAAAAAACTTTATTTCCCTTTTTTTCTGGGTTAAATTTTTTTTTAACTCATCCTGCAAAAAGTATAAAGACCTCTTTTCTAAAATTTAACTATGTACTAGTAAAAACAACTGACTTTCTTTTTGAGGAAAAAGTTTTCAAAAATACGCAATAGTTTTTTTTTAACAATGTTTTCGTAATGCGGAGCACGGCACGACTTCCAAGCATAGCCAAAGCTTTAGCAATCTTAAGTTTACGATGGTCATTACGCCATTGCAATGACGTCATGGCCACGTGATCCAACTGCAGTGTTTGTTTTTGCTTCTTTTTTCTTATTTTTGAATTTTATTCATTTCTTGTATTTAAGGAACTTCAACTGGTGATCAATGCTTCCCCCCCCCCGACTTGGTAAAAATAAAGCATTTACATAAAAGTGGACGTGCTATTTGTTATTTGTCGACAAAATGGGCAGAACACACACCCCCCCCCCCCCCTCCTTTGGGGCTGCTTGCATAGAAAGGCAAACCAGTTGGTCGCCGCAGGCAGCTATCTTTTTATGTGTTTTGGCGAATAATTTTAAATTCGAAAGATACTTTATTAGGTTTTTTGAAAAGGTGTGTACGCATTTTAGTTGAAGAAAAATGATCATTTCACGTCAGGAGGGTGCATGGGGCGTAGATTTTTTTTATTCAACGGACTTCCTTTATGTTATTAGCACGGGCATCGCCGTGCGGGTACTGCTACTTATAAAATAAATTGTTCTTTCCTTATGTACAGTAGTTTTCAGAATAAATTTCCAACTTGTTCATTTCGAAAAAAGTAAGTAATCTTGACTATTTTTCTTTGCTCCACAGTCCCCTACAATCTCTTGTTCCAAAACAGAGGAGGGGGGGGGGGAGTCCTATAATTTGCACGGGCTATCTCCAATTTTCTAATTTTTTCACTGACATCACTTCGCTTTTCACTAACTCGATTATAGAAGTTCAAAGAATAGTTATTTGTAGCGTTTAAATGCTTTATAATGCTTGTTACGGTCCGTTGGGGTAAAGAGGTCATAAAACCCAGGTTTTTCAACTTAGGTGGATAATAAATACAAGAATTGCTTCTCAAACTTAATTTTTTGTTGATATTTTACATTACACTAACAAAAGAACACGTTGCACTGAAATTTAGGAAGAAAAAATGATTTATATAGTATTGTCATTTTCTTTTTCATATGTGCTAATGAACTAGGGTGGGGCAAACTGGGACAAAAAAGTGAAAAGAAAGAAAAAAAAAAAGATAGATGCGAAGCCATCATCAACAACCATAATTTTTTAAATACTCGACACACCTAGTTTTTTAGAAATGAACTGACATTATTTAAATGAATAAAAATTCGTGATAGTCAATTAGGGTCAAAAGATGGTTCACCAATGATTTTAATCATATTTAACTTCTCTGTTTCAACAATATCATCACGGAAGGTGTGAAATTTTCCAGTGTTTTATTTCTTTAGGAATACTTTAGATTTAGAAGATTAATTTTGTTAAATAATGTTGCTAAATGATGTCTAAACTACCTAAATTATGTAATAAAAATATTACACTCAAAGAAGAGTTCAGAAAAAAAGTTATGTTCTTAAAAGAATGAAAAAAAAAATATAAATAAATAAAATTAAATCTAATCATTCAATGTATACGAAATACTTCTAGTTCTAAGCATCTCCTTTTTTCTGATATCGAACAAAAGTGTTTTAGGAATGTTCATTATTCTACTAGAATAAATTGAAAATTCTGGTTGCAAAAAAAAAAAAAACAAAAAACAAAAAGGTGCCAAAAACCTCACAAATATTACAATATTGCTCTAATTCAATATTAATATTGTATGAAAACTCAGTGGCTTTGAATCCTGTTCACCCGAAAACAGTACATGTTTAGTAAAATTGATATTTAACTGATATCTGACTGATAAGTTAAAATTAAGTGGTTTTAGATGAATTATATATGTTAAGCCTAACCTATATGTACACTTTACCCCATCATACTTGAGCTGTTCTAAAGTGTTATATAAAATGAATCTAGCATAGCTGTTAATGCAGACGTGTCATTGATAAATGTGGAAGCTTCTTGTGACCACATGTGATGGAAATTCAAATATATTTTTTTTACACAGAAGTTGAAAGAGGTGTTCAGATTTTAAAACGTTTCATAAGCAAACAAAACGACTTTTTTTACAAAATAAACTACTGTCAGTTTGATAATTCGAAACTTAATATCTTCTTGTTAAAATCTATAATAAAAAAATTGCCTGCATTCTTTCATTTATTTCAACATTTTTAAATGTATGGTCATTGGTCATTTCAACCCGCTGACTACTTTACCCTAAAATTTCCTATCTAATCAATGTCTTTAATTAGGAATGATCTTACCAGGGTACCACAAGAAGAATGAAATTTTGAAAGAAGTTCGAATAAGTAGGTAGCAATCGAAAGAGCATCTTGAGTTCTTTTCGGTGCAAAAATTATTTGTCCTCGTACCCCCGTTATCAAGATATGAGGCTTAATTCTGCCAAACTTTTAAGAAAAGCGCCAAGCTAAAAAACTTGGTGAGAATTTGAAAGTACCAGATTGCTTCGTCTGCAAATGGCAGGACATCCATTTTCAAAGCGTGGAGAAAATATCTTCTATTACTCATCGAAACTCGCTCTTTTTGGTGATTTATCTTAAAATTTCGGCAAACTTTTAGATCTCCTATTTTGATAACTGGTATATGAGGGAAAATAATTTATGCGTTCAGAAACCTGTTTTACTATGATCTTTCAATAGCTACTTGAGTTTTTTTCATTACTACACAATCGCATGGTTTCCTGATAAGAATAACGGCTGGTTTCATGACACAAAAACCATTCAACTCAGGAAACTAAACTGAAATACAGGCGTCCCTCGTATAACACGGTACTTTTACAACATGGTTTCGATAACGCACTGCACCAAATTTGCGATTATTGTTACACAGTTTCTATATTACACGGCACGAAATTTGTGCTTATTGTTATAAAGTTTCGATATTACACAGCACCAAATTTTCGGTTATTGTTACATAGTTTCTAAATTACACGGTACAAAACTTGAATTTAATGCTGCACTGTTTCGATACACCAGGAATTTTGAAAGCTTTTTTCATTTTTGTTTAATACGCTGTTAAAAATGTATGATAATATCTCTAATAAGTTTTACTTTGTTACTATGAAACTTATAAGAAAAATTGTCTTTTTCCTGCTCGCAAGTTTGGTTTCTCCGTACAAGACTAACTTTTGAATACTTTATTTTTCTCATCTGTGTTCTAAAAACAAAAAAGATGATTTTTTTTTGTTTCCAATTCCTTGCAAAAAAATAATACTAGGGTTAAACGTATGCTAAATTTGGCGAACGATAAATAAAAAATGGAGTCGAAACAAATTATAAAATAAAATAAATCTTCTTCTTAATATTTTGTTTCGTTGTTGTGGCTAAGGCGAACTTTATTGCTGTAAAAAAACTTAGATTTTGTTTTCTGAAAGAATGCATTTTGTTCTTAGTAAAGAAAGCTGATCAAGTTTCTCCTAGTTGTGCATAATAGTTTTAATTTAAAGTATGTAAAAGAATTAAATTGTATTGTTTATAACAACTCTAAATGCTCTATTGAGCCAAATTTTTAACTATTTTAAAAATTTGCACCTTAAGACTTGGTTTCGATAAAACCTTGGTACACATTCTTTGATTCACATTATTTCAGAGTCTCGTATAACATGGTTTCGATATAACACGAAACACGGTTTCGATACAACACAATACATATTGACATAATATATCGTATTTACATGATTAATTACTTTAAAACATAGTTGAAAAACTATTTATAAAAAACGTCTCGTGTGACACGGTTTCGATACTACACGGTACGAATTAACCGTGTTACACGAGGGATACCTGTATTTTTGTTACCTCAAAAGAGTTTTCTTGCTAAACGATGAAAGAGTTTAGCATGAAAAAAATGTAACGTAATAGAAAATTATTCAATTTTCTTCCTAAAACTGCATGCAGCCAGCCAATTGCAATTTTACTATTTCACTGACAAAATAGCAATGTTTTTCTTTTGTTCTGTTTTTCCTATAGAAATACTTAGAAATAAATTGAAAAAAGCTGTTGAACTGCTAAAATGTATCTGCTCTGAAAAGAATGCCAAATGTTTTTCCATTCATTTATTCTACAAACAGTGTTAGCAAAAATGAAATAAATAAATAGTACCTAAAGACACCCCTACTGGTCAATTTTTAAAAAATCTCTTATAAAGCGCTTAAAAAGTTCAGACTTTAGAATTAAAATATGAAAGGAGGCATAATCATAGGATATCATACGTAGTTCTTTATTTCATGCGAAAAAAAAATCCTTAAACTCACTAAAAGCATCCTAAAATTAATTTTCACCGAAGACGATAAAGCCGCTTGCATAAAACTTGTGTTATTACAGAATAGAAAAAGGTGCTCTCGACAGATCTTTAATAAGGAACTAATTTTAACATTTAAGGATTAGGATGAACAAATCAGAGCTTTCGTTTTCGATTTAATTTTGTATGGACTTTTTTTTGTGTAGCTCTTTTGAAGTGGTGTATTTTTTATAGCGATAATTTCAGTATTTTTCAACTCATTTGTATTTCAGTAAAATGCTCTATTTTTTTTTTTTAGTTCAGTGAAACTTGAGAATTTGAGTTGCGTTAAAATCAAGTAAAAAAGGGGGAGGGAGTGCCTTTTTTACTTAAAGTGCTGCTAGCAGTTTTACAGTATACCTCTTAATTTTTGATATTAAAACCGTATTGACTCAGTGTTATTGATATCGAGGTAATATCGAAAGAAAATTATGAATACCAAAAGTAGCGTTTGAGAACAGTATTGAATCTAAACGACATTAGCGTGTTAAGTTAATAATTGTTACGTTAATAATTGTTTCATGTGCAAAATAAATAACCTTTTATTGGTATAAACCTTAGAGCAAAAATTATTAACTAGAGGGAACAAGTTGAATCATTGGCTTAGGAGAAGCTGAGGTAAAGATCCTTTTTTTTCTTTCTAATGGGGCTGCGGTAGAGGCAGTGCCTTTGGCAAACCTCGTGCTATCCTCCGGCATAGCAACCGCTCTTTTACGTGGCACCACTATCGGTGGGGTGCCATTGCCACGACAATTTCGACGCCCAGTTTCCCCAAGGCAAAGATCCTAACTCATGTGATTCAACTAGGACGAATTATTGACATTTTTTGCGTAAAACTAATGAAAGAAAACTGATTTCATCCAATACTTAACTTTAAAAACTATCATGTGACTTGGAATCTTTGCTTCAAGAATAAAAGGCTTCACTCTCTCCACCTTTTATTTATTCTCAATGTAATAGACCTAGCGTGAAATATACGTATTTATTCAGATTTTTTTTTCTTTAATATAATGTGAGTGAAGGTGGAAGAAATTCGCTTGGATTGAAATGTACATCTCCACCGAATCTTATATATTTTACTTGATTCTTCGATTCACTTTTTCTTCATGTATATGCAGCTCCAAACATGGAAAGGGCACCATCTCACTATAACTTCGATAGTCTAAAGGTGATTCAGTTTATCCCTAGGCGTGCGGTTTGAAACTGATCAAACACAGAATATCAGAAATACTCGAGTTTTCAGCCTAACCTTCGATGTGCTACATTACAAGTTGTCGTTTTAGGAAAGGAACTGCATTGAAGTTGGGGGATGAATTTGAGTCGAGAAAAAGTGCTTCATAAGTAAGGAGAGACAAGCCTGAAAAGGAATGTTTCCAACCTTGCGGGTATATTTTGCTTTTACCCACACCACGGGAAGTGAAAAAAATAAAGGAATATTTAAGAGTAAGTCACTTTTTACTTTTTGAATTTAATTTTTCTGCACCGAACAGTAATCGCGAGTCTCCCTTTTGAATTGTACTTTTTGAATCGATTCGGAAGAAAAATGTATGTATATGTATATATATATATATATATATATATATATATATATATATATATATATATATATATATATATATATATATATATATATATATATATATTATGTAACGGATTTTTATTTTCTGAATACAATATCTATGTGTTAAGTAGCCCATACTTTTGTGTGGAGCGTTCACATTTATGAGTGGAATGTTCTCACTTTTATGTGTCAAATTTCGAGTCCAAAACAACTTGATCCGTTTCACACACAGGTGAGACAAATTACATTTCATTCTGCCTATGCTCGCTTAGTTTTTCCAAAAGTGTTTTTCTTCCGAAAAACATTCGGTGTACGACTTCATTTTTGTTTTCTTTTGAAATTAGCAATATTGCCTCTTTACAAGGAAAAATAATCCAGATTAAGCTAGTTTCAAAGTGAATCGAGCTTGTTTTTTCCTGTTTTTAAATTTATTTTCAAATTCAAATTAAATTCATATGGTTTTTCATTTGTATGCCATGTAGGGTAGCTGACTAGTTATCGGTTCCCAACCAGTAATGGGCAGGTTTGTCTTGTATATTTTGAATATCCAGTTTGTAATTCCAGGAACATCATCAATGGATTCTCAAAATAGTATCTTTCAGGTACATCCCCACCGCATTTTCCCCCAACATAAGTTTTATCTATGATTGGGAAAAAATGTCAAAAAGGGAAAAAATGCCATTTTCTTTGCATTAATATTTTTGAATGATTTTTTCCTGAGGTTGCTGTTTCTTTTCAGATCACAGTTTTACTAGTACATGCCCATCCCTTAGCTTCTTTCCTATGATAAGCTTCTTTCCTATGATATAAGAATAACTTTGTCACTAATAAGGATACTAAGATCCTGAGCAGATATTTCCATAACTAGTCGAGTAAAATTAAGTATTTATGTTATGGACAAATATGCACATAATTCATTTTTTGGTCATTCTGACTCAAAATTGTTATTTAAAATTGGTGATAAAACATATGCTAAAAATACCAATAAGAGAACACCCAATGCCTATAAGTAGTTATTTACCCTATTAACTCTTATAATTATAAATGGGAGTTGTTTTAAAGTAATTTGTTGTAAACTTTAACCGTACGTTTTTAGTAGCGATATAATAAAAGCATGAATTGATCTGATTTCGAAGCAAAGGCATAGATTTAGCAGGTTTTTGAGCAAAACAGATCAATCCATGCTTATGTCCAATTGGACAGCGAGTTTCGACATTATTGAGAAGGAGTTTATCTAAATCGCTTTGTGGTAAGGTAGTACTGACAAATAAGTTTTAAGTTATGAAAAAAAAAAAAAAAAGAGTGGAACTGGTTTTGATTCTAAACGCCTCATATTTAGCTTAATATTCGTGATTAGTGCGTCAAACTTTCAGGGAGAGTAGATCTAAAGGAATGATAGCCGAAAACATCATAGTAATGTGAAAGAGGTATAATACTTGAAAGAACTCAATGGGGAAACAGTTATCTATATATATATATATAAATGAATGTTTGTCTGTATGTCATCCAGGAACTCAAAAACTACCCGGCAGATTTGGCTGAAACTTTCACCCTTTGTTATTTTTGGTACTGGGAATGTTTATAGACCACTTCGAAAAAAATCCGATCGATAGTTCCTTTTTTATTCCAATTACGTCACAATCCATTGGATAAATACGAATAAAATTATCGGCTGCAGAAATTAATCCGCGAGAAAGATCTCATTGATAAGAAGTTAGCTGTTGCCATTTTTCTTGAGTTTGAACAAATAAATTCTTACTTTATTGTTTTATGGCTTTTCATGCAACGGGGGAACTTAAAACTTTTTCTATTTGATATTTTTAGCGATTGATTGATCGTGCAAACTGCGTGAGTACAAAATTTGAGTATAGTCACGGCTTCACTTGATACCTGGACCGATTATTATGACAATTGCTATATATATATATTTTTCCACGGAGAAGGTGCATAATATGCTCATTGAAGCCACTCACCACCAGGTGGCACTGCAGAGTAGCAACTTCTGCCCCGTTCAACCGATTGTCATGAAAATCAGTATAATGATGTATTTTTTTGTTGGCATAGCAACGCGCGTCGGGTACAGCTAGTTGGATATAATTTGTAAAAGTGCGTACTAGACGAATAGTTTGGAATGTTACCATCAAATGCTCAAAATGTTATCCCGCTGACGCGAAACCATACGTGACACTAACGGAGCACGAATTACCGGACGCAGTAAGCACATTGAGTTTCTTAAATTGTAAAAGTTTAGTGATGGTTTGATTTGAGCTGCTGTGATATTATGAACTATATTCTATGAATATTGTTCATAGAATTACTCATTAAATGTGCCATCTTTACTAATTACGTCCAATAAATGCTTATAATTAAAAACTTTTTTTCATATTTTCTACCTTTGCTGCTAACTTTTCGTATTGTTTCTGTCTAGAAGTTCTTCAGTTATCATCCCTTTAGATAATATCTACTACTGCTGAAAGCTTGTCGCATGATTGATGACACACCCGTGAATATGTGCCCAGTAGGCAGATTAATTTTAATCGTTAATATTGTAAGTTTTTTTAATTTCCTTTAATATTTCTGAATAGTTTATTCACAAAAGATGAATATGAAAAGAATACTCGTTGCTTTAATTGAGAGTTAAATACTCTTCAGAAGGAAATGACTTCAGCCTAATTCTCAAAATACCTCCTATCGTAACAAAATTATAAACGTTTTGAAAGTCATCCAATGTGTAAGCTCTAATTTCGATCAGCTGGGAATGAATATATACAAAAGAAACCCAAACTTGAATATTTAATAAAACCGGAAAGCTTTCACTGGGAGAAGTCTTTGGAAAATACCAGAAAGATTAAATATGCATAAGATATATTAGAAATAGATCAAGGGATTGAATTAGAATACTAATATTTGCCTTGCGATTATTAAGATTTATATTATTCCACATAATTGATGTTGATGTCATTAAATGCAAGTTAGACGAGTTTTCCATAAATATAAACTATTGTGGCATCTATTGCATTATTTACTATTACGAGATTAAGAGAAGCTTTAATGAACCGTAGTTTATCACTCTAAAATTGCGTTGATTACATTAAATGATTGCACTTCTTGTGAACTGATCTTGGCTTTGCTATCAATAACCTGTCACACAACGCTAAATTTAAAGGCATAGAAGGGATTTGCATAGCTAGATAATTTTGATGAAATATGGAATGCTCAAAACAAAGCAGAAAATCCTTCTCCTTCACTTACTTTTACGTTCTTTCAAACTTAATTTTTTGTTTTTAAAACTTACTTTTAGTTTTAGGGTTGCTCTAAAATGTATAAAAAGATGCACCATAGAGAACTCAAATGTTTTAGTAGAGTTTGTGGAGATAAATTGAACCACTTTTTAAAGAACAGTTTGTTTTTGAGTGCCTTTTACAAAAAGTTTTGAAAACAATTTGAAATTATTAACTTACTTCATCTTGGACTTTCTTGATAAGCAAAAGTTCGTCATTATTTCCTAAAATAACGCTTTAAATATTTCTAACGAGAAACGAATATGTCGAACGACCCTAAACGAATATGTCGAATACAACTAACTAAAGACATTTTAATAATCCCCAAAGAACATTTAAAAGTGGTATCACATTAAATCAAGTTTTCAAAAATCAGAAAAAGTGCTCCCAAACGGCAACGCAGTGGACTAGACTCATGAAACTTCCACAAACAAATAGTGTTCTTGACTGAAACCAGAAAACATATCACCGGTGGCGACACTTAGAGTCACACCAGGAAAAGTTGGGGGGGGGGGGCGACTACTTTACCCTATACGAAATTTCAACTTTTTACGGCATAACCGTTCTTGAGTGATGAGATATACATATATACGTATATGCAGACATCACGAGAAAACTCATGATATACTCGGGGATGGTCAAAATGGAAATTTCGACTGTCCACGCTTTTGAAGGTACCTATGAACGTGGGGATATGCTGAAAAACTAGAAAAGTATTCAAGTTGTTTTGTTCAAGTTTATTTTACTTTAAATTTTTTAATATGGTCGATAACTGAACGAGCTCATGGCCAATAACTGTTAACTGTTGAACAATTACTCAGCATTCGAAATTGTTTTTTTTTTTTTTTTGGAATCTTTATTCTGAATACATAAAGTAAACATGAATACATAAAGTGAACGAAACATGTTTTCATTTTAACTTTTCAATCTTTTATTTGTGCTTTTAAACATTGTTTTCGACTTTTATCTATTTAATGCACAAAGCTGATGCTTTTTAATACATAAAGTGTTTAAAAAGAATTTCAGTTCATTAATATATTAATATACAAGAAAACGAACATACGTTTTATTTATGTAAAATTATTTTGTTTTCAATTCAAACATACATTAATTTGGTTGCCTAAGTGGCTAAAAAACTTTTCCATTTCCCCTTGTTACTCATAAAACAGAAGAAAAAATAGCTTATTAAATTAAAATCTCTATTGTATACCAAATATGTATCTTCAAAACTGCAACTCTGACCTCGGTTCCCGGTAACATCATAATCGTTAAAAACTAGTTCAATAATTATTCGATATAATTCGGTTGCTTGCATTAAAAAAAAAGTTTCCCATAAGAATAACAACCCTCATATTGGGAGTTCAGTGAACAATTGTAATGCATAATAAAGTAAAAAATTTAAAACATATAAAAAGATTGATAAAATTTAAAAAAAAAAGTTTCATTACAAGGGGAAATTTTCTCTGATAAACTGTAAGCAAAGCCTTATGAACTAAACTGTACGAAACTTAAAATTTTGACGGAAGTATCATTCCACGTCAAGTCACTCAAATTAAATAGTCGGCCGTGCCGTCATGTCTCAGATTTTGTCCATTATGTTTTTTACGAATAGATATTTATGAGAGCTCTAGTTAATTTTTTTTAGAATTTTTGAAGAAAATTATGCTTTGGAGATTTTGTTTTTTTAAATTTCGGTTTTTGATCCCTTTCCCCTCTAACTTCTTTATTGATATGAATTTAGAAAATCTCTCTAACTTCTTTATTTTTTAACCAATTAAGCTGAATTAGGTATCAACAAAACAAAAAGTATTCTGTGTTGCAACTTCTTATCTAAAGTCAGTTTTTATGCTTTTTTAAATGGAAAATTTAATAAACCATATCTCCAGAGTACCAACTAATATCTGCGTCGAATCTTTTCTGTAGTATATGTAAGTCATTCTCTTGCTATGTAGAAAAAATTAGAAGGGCTGTTCTGTTGTTTTGAAAGAAAAAAAAGTGTTCTTGCAAAGAATTTACACTTCAAATACAAGTTTTCTATAATTTTAAAGTCTTTTTGAGATTATCAAAGCCCAAAACCTTTTCAGAACAATTAATACTGGAATGTCAAAGTATAAAAATTGACTTGTATCAATCGTAAATCGTGTAAAATTTTTTCTCTTCGGAAAATAATTGTACAAATACCTCTGTTTTATACTTGAGAACAAAAAAGAAAAAAAAAACTTGATTAAAAATATACTAAATATTAAGAATAATAAAAAGAATAGTTTTAAAAACATTTCTAATGGAACTATTTTGCATTCTCTTTGACATTAAAAGCCAAAAAGAAAAAAAAAATGCATTCAATTCTATTGAAAGTTTTCCTAGCGTAAACTTGTTTGAATTGCCAAACACCTGACAATTATATTTTACTCTTACATTACTGATTAAGTTAAACTCTAGATTTTTTCAAGGAAGATTATTTTTGCTGATTGAAGCAATTTTAAAATATCTATGAAACTTAGTTTAAAATTGATAAAAATTATGATTTTCTCATCTTTTGATACAAAGAAAATGTGATCCATCTGTCATCTTTTAATTCGATTTTAAAATAAGCTTTAATCAGCAAAAATAATATTCTTTAGAGAAAACTAGAGTCGGACTAATAGTAATGAAAAAGTAGAGAATCATTGTCAGGTATTACGCATTCTAAAAATGTTTATATAATTAAAACTTTTCAGTAGTAATTAATTATCTTTTTTTGGCTTTTACTGTCGAAAAAAATTAAATGTAAGGTCATTAGAAATATTTTTTTAGCAATTATTATTATCCTTAATATTTATAGTATACTTTCAATCAAAATTTTTTTATTATTTTTACTTTGTGAAGTCCGGAAAGGAATTGTTTTGCACATTTCTTTTATAAAGTGAACAATTTTTTTACGGTTTACGATTGATACAAATCTATTTTCATTCTTTGACATTCCAGTATTAATTGTTATAAAAAGGTTTTGGGCATTTTTAAGCTCGGAAACACTTTAAAATTATAGAAAACTTGTATTTTAAGAAAATTCTCTGCAAAACATACCCTTTTTAATTTCAAAACAACCCAAAACACCCTTCTAATTTTTTCTTCATCTCAGGTGAATGATTTAAATATACTATAAAAAAATGTGGTAGAGATATTAGTTGGTACTCCAGAGACTTATCCCAATTTAAAATGCATAAAAACTGATTTTAGATAAGGAGTTTCAACACCCAACTATTCAAAGAATACTTTTTGTTGTTTATACTGACAGAGAAAAGGATTAGTATGAAATTGATACCTAATTCAGCTTAATTGGTTGAAAAATAAAGAAATTAGAGATTTTCTAAATTCATACCAAAAAGGTGACTCCAAAAAGTGACCAAAAATAGAATTTTTGGAAAAAATCTCCAAAGCGTAATTTTTACTCAGAAAATCTGAAAAAAATATATTTGAGCTTTTCTCATAGATATCTATTGTAAAAAAGTAAGAAACAAAATCTGTGGCATGACGGCACATGGCATTAGGCGATTTGACGTGAAATGACCGTTAAACAAGAATCGTTTCTGATTACAAATCTGTGATGCTAAAAGTTTTTTTTCCATTTGAAATATTAAAGGTAATGCTAATTTTACTATTGATTGTTCTATAATTGTCACTTTTTACTTTACCGTATTTCCATTTAATGTTCGTCGAGTACAAATAATTTTCACTGTACCTAATGAAACGGTACTTAAATTGTACGGTGGGTTCGAAAGTCGACACATAACTTAAGTCGAGAGTGAATGTAACTTCAATAAATAAATAAATAAACAAATAAATAAATAAATAAATAAAATAAATAAATGAACAAAAAAGGAAATAAATACAAATAATAAATACATTAAATATAAATAAATAAAATGTAAACAAACCCTCACAGGGTAAGTGCCATGTCACCTATGTTTATTGGATTGTAGTACTTCTGTAAGTCTTGAATTATAATTAAACTTATAACGTAATAATTATAAACAAGTCAAGTAAAATTTTACTTTTTGAAAGTTTAATGTTGGAAAGTCATAAAAAATAAATCAAAGAAATGTTTGCTAGTTAACTGAGCTAAACAACTGCAAAATCATTAGGTATAGCATGGTTTTGCCAAAATGCTTAAGGAAACTGGTGCAAAATGAAAAAAAAAAAAAGTTTTGTGAACTAGGTTTTAAAATAGAAAGACAGAAAAAAGATTGATGCTGTATGCGCCAAAGTGCATTGACATTGAAGCATAAAATACAACAAGCATTAATTTTATTTAACTTTTTTTAAATAAAGATGCTTTCCCTCCCCCTCTCTATATAAAAAACTGTTGATAATTTATTGAACTAATATTCTTTACGAATGTTTTTTCGATATGAAAGCCTGTTAACACCAATAATAATGATCTGCAGAAAAAAATAATTAAACATCTATCTTGTTTAAGGGTTACACAACCAGATAACATTTTTTAAATTTTTAAATAAAATAAAGTGTTTGAAAACATTGTACAATTATTAAGCAATTAATAACCTGTTTTAATAACTAAAAATTTTGCCCACTTTTTAAAAAAATTGTTTAAAATTTATCTTTATTAAAAAAATCAATATTTTTTTATTTGTGCAAATACTTTCAAAATAGTTTTCTTTTTTTTAATTCCCGCAATAATCCCCTCTCCACACCTTCATCTTTTTTCTGCTTATAAATTTGGTAAAAACTATTCATAAAACTTTTTTCATGCATTCTGTTTAACAGTCACTACCAATTTCATCAATTTATAAAATGCTTATCCAATGCACAGTATTGATAAATTTTTCCTGCTGACTACAAAAGTATTACTTCAAGGTTTGTACCTTTAATGGAAACTTTTTTTAAGGTGATTCAAAAACCATGCAAACACACACAAACTTGCGCAGATGTTCATTTTTAAAGTTTTTATTTCCACTAAGTGGAACTAAAACCACTCATAACTTTTTAAATGATTGAATTAGAGTAATGTTTTTTTTCTCCAAAAGCTTGAAATAGTCTAAAATTTTTAAAATCAGGAAAAAAAAATTTTGGCCGTTTTTTAGGTGGTATAAACAATTATTCGAAATAAACATAGCATTTTACGCATCAAGTAAAATGCACAAACAATTTGTAAAATGAAACATTTCGGTGTTTCGATATTTGATACTTCTGATATTTGATGATAAATAATATTTTGAGTTCAATTATTATAACATTTCTAGATTTTAAAAATAGCAACTAAAAGGAATGTCGTGGAAAGTAAATACATGACATAAAGTGATATCACTAAAATCAATTTCTTTTAAAACTCAAAATGCCGTCTAAATAAGTATTCTTCAATTGGAAAGCGAAAAGGAAATAAAAGAGCGGACGCATTCCAAAGCACGACTGAAATTTTGTGACACCAGCTCCTCTATCCGGTCAAAGTGGGATGTGAACAACTTTTGGCTCCCTAGTTGACCGGAGTTTGGAAAAAGTAACGGAAAGACCAGGGACAGAGTGCTAAGACAAGAGTCTCCCCTACGCCTACGGAGTGGTCTAGTCCTCCATGACTGGCTATTGATTTGCTGGGACTAGGTGCAGTGAGGCCTTCCCATTAGTTCCTAGTTTTCTTCCAGCGAAAGAGCCTCAGTGTTCATTGGGAACACTGTCGGGCATCCAGTCCGTCTTTTAGGCTTAGAGCTTGTAGTCTCAAGTAGTCGACTAACTATTCTCTCATATTTTTCGAGTCAAGAAACTAGTTGCCCTCTCTCGTACAGCCCGCACTGATGTAGAGCTCAATAAAGTAAGTTTCGGTTTCTTATTTTCTTACTTACTAATGTAGTTATGAACTTTCTTCGTCTGCTTCCGGGATAGGTATTGCTTTATTTCTCACTGAAAGTTCATTTTAAAAACTTCTCAAACAAGTTCAGGGGGCTTAATACAGATCCCATTTGCTAATTTATTTTATAAATACTAGACGTATTTTTGTTGGTTAAACGATCGTTTTAAGTTTGCAAATGTAATTCTATTGCATTATTCTAATGGATGCAATAATACCAGTAATAATTACGTTCGGCAATTAATAATGCTGACATTAATTATTCTCTTTGTTACAATTGCTAATTATACTTTTGAGTGGAAATGTATAGTAAAACTATTACATATTTCAATTGTTATTTTTACAGAATATGTCCCGTATGATGCCGGTTTAAATGTATTGTTATTTTTTTCTCATCATGTGTATCATAATAAACTTTGGGTTTTAAAGGATTAATCTGAACTCTAACTTTAAACCTTCTTGTATATAAAAATATAGTGGATAGGTTGGTGCTGAAAAAATCAAAGTGAAGAGATTGCGTAAAAAATATGATGATGAAATTTGGTACAATTTAGATAAGGATAAAAGAAAGAAACACATTTAAGAAGATATGATATTTTAAAAATATATAACTAAGAAATAATTTATTTAATTTTTTTATTCAACTAGGCATTTTTAATTTTATGTATTTTAAACTTTGAATCGGAGAATTAGTTTTTTTCAAAGCAACATTCTATTTTTCATCCTAAATTGTCTAAAACAAAGATCTTATGTAAAGTTTTTACTCTCAACATTCTAATAAAATATTCATATGTCTAAAATTTGACCGAAACTCGTTTTTCACTACACTGAGCTTTGAGTAATCATTTTTCTTTCGTTTGACCATAGGACTTTTTTTTGTAAATTTCTAAAAAATATTCCATCTCATTTTGTTTTTTGCAATTCGTACTAACACCTATTAAGCAATTATAGTTACGAATGCTGTTTCCATTCTTGATTTCAATGAAAGTATTCAATGCCTTTTTTTAACACCATTTAAGAAAACAATGCACATAATTTTCAACCCGATTAAATTTAAAAAAAAACATTTTTTTCCGTAATGCATCAGTACTATAAAATAAAAACATGATATTTACACAACATAAAGTTTTCATTTTATATTATTAGCTTGATGAAACAGTTGACATATTTGTTCTAACAAAAATTTTAAATGAAAAAGTATTTTTATTTACTGTCGCGAACAAAAACAGCATTTCGAATGAGAGAAAAATACAATTTAGTTGCATTAGAAACCATTCCCTGATCTCAATATCTTTTTCCATTAGAGTTTGAGGACTCATAGAAATTTTTTAAACCATCGGATAGAAACTGTTAATTTAGAATGAAAGAAAAATATAATTTTGTTGCGTTACAAACCTTACTCAGCTCTCAGAATCTCGTTCAGTGGAGTTTGAGGAATCATAGAAATTTTTTAAACTATCGGATAGAAAACGTGCAGACATTTTTGCATTCGGTTGAATCCAAAAAAAATCTGTTCTATAATGCATCAGTACTTTAACATAAAAACATTTTATTACTACAAAAACAAATTTTCATTTTATATTGTTAACTTGATAAAACGCTTAAAATATTATTTCTAACAAAAAATTTAAATGAAACGTTTTTTCAGTTGTTAGTTGCGAAAAAAGTAACATTTAAAATGTAAGAGAGAGAGAGATAATTTATTTGCGCGCATTAGAAACCGAGCCCAGTTCTTAATATCTCTTTATATATACTTTCAGCACTCATAGAAGGTAAACATAATCAAATAAGATACGTATATTCTCTGTGCGTGATGCGAAGGCAATGTATTTTTTACATGCAATGTTGAATCATATTAATGCAGTGCAAGGTTTTCCAAGCTATGTGTCACTAGTCAATATTCGATGGATCCCGAAGCTTTAATGATGCGCTTATTGTTACCTTAGAAGATTGTTTTGTGACTGAAAACGATATCTAAAATTAATTTAAAATAGAAACATTTAATGAACCAAGCTGAAGTCCAAAATAAATGCGGAAATTTCGGCTTGCCTATGAAATGACCACACTTGAGATAAATCGTGAGGCAGTTAATTTTTACTTCCTTTTCTTTAAACATGGTTATATACTTATTTATTCAGTCGAATCGAATCAAGTCGATTCTTATTTAAGTAAATGTCCATAGACTGAACTTTTGATAGTTTAATGCCATTTACTTTTGCTCCGTGTAATCAATATTTTCCGATTAATAAATGCGAATCTAAGTATAAGGTGAACAAAAGGTTTAAAATAATGAACTTTTCATAAGGTGTTTCTGGATTAATTCCAAAATTATAAATAAGCCGAAAACCAAGATTCTCTGAAAACAAAGTAATGTGGAATCAAGTGGGCCAACACTAATAATGTTTTTAAAATTGAGTCATAATGCAAACAAATTTTTGAATCTCTGATGTTGTAAGATTGATTGGTTTACTTTTGTCACGCGAAAACAAAAAGTGGCTTTGTTATTTGATGATATATTTAGTGGAAGCAGTATGTACCTCTCGCAAAAGGAAAAAAAAAATCGTTACTGTAGTAGCTAGCAGACTTTCAGTCTCTCTGGTTTCTTACTTAAGCAACTTTTAAGCATGTTTATTTTTACAAATCTAAGCTGCAAAAGCTACGTGCAATTTATACATTGCTTACGAACAACTTTTGTAGTTTAGATTTGAAAAATAAAAAGTATGTGAAAACAATGTCTGACTGCAGAACCTGGAAATCTTTAATGTATTTCAGTAATTACAATTAAAATCTAGGGTATATAAAACCAATTAAAAGCATTACACATTTAAGAAAGAAACTAAACCGTACAAATATTAATAACAATAGCTTATAATAAACAATAGTTTAAACATGTTATAAAGCGTATAAGTCTTACAACCGTGATATTTCAAGTAAAAGCTGTCCGTTACATACTTATTTATGTTTACACTATGATTTATTTATTATTCTTACTAATCTGTACTGTAAAAGTGCTTTCAAGCAGCATCATTAAAAATTTTATGTTTACAGTGTGCTTTCTTAAAAGTTAAACCAGCTTATATTGCATGCAAAAAAATGCAATAAGCACTCGGTAAAACGAGCCATGCAGTTTTATTTGATTGCACTAAAATAACGTTTTTAGTATAGTTTCTTTGTGCACCCTAAATGACGTAAAAAAGTAAAATTTAATTTATATTTGCCAGATTAGGCGTTTCGTAGTAAATTAAGGCATGGAAAGATAATAATACATGTTCAACTCTCCCATGGTTGTCGTAAAAAAAGTGTCCTGTTATCCGTCTACGTGCAATGTACGTGTAAAATGACCCTCTGCTTGCAGAAAAGAAATTCAAATATTTTAAACATAAGTGGTAAGGGATAAAGCTTAATTAATCACGCACATGAAGCTGTTGCATGGTTGTTGAAACAGAACTGGAATTTTTTTTTCCAATTTTCTATCAACTGCATCCACATGCAAAAAAATCTTCCCTTTGTAAAACAGAAATTTGAAAACTTACCATTCCGTAATAAGAGTAATGTTTAGCAATCGAGTCAAGGTTCTTGACAGATTAAAAGTTTCGCTTTCAAGAGCATCATTTGCTGAAATAGTAATAACCCATATAAAACAATTCCAAGGCTATAGAATTTGAACTTGCAAAATAAATTCCTGTTATCCATCAACAGTATCCATATGCAAAGCTATTCTCTCTTTCTAATCTAAAATTGCTTCAACTCTAAGTAGTAGTTCAGTAAACACGAAAGCGAACTGCTCAGTGCTGAAAAGGAAATAGTTAATAAAGTACGCCTACGGCAAGTACTGTAAAACTATCAATTGAAAAGGAACTTTTACATTAATATTAACCAAACTGAAAACAACATTTAATCCTTGACTGCTCAAAATGAATAAATTACCAAATACAGCATAGTAAATATTTTAAGGTTTGAAATAAATTTCAAGAAGATAATTCTTCAAATAGTCATTTAAATTAAATTTTAAAATGTTGATTTAAACACGAGAGTGAAAGATAGAGAAAGGTAGAGAATACGTTTCAGTCTAAATATGTCATTTAATGTAAATTAAAACACCGTTTATATAAATATATTCAGCTAATATTTGAACATCAATGGCATATATTTGCTATTTCATATTCAAGTGTTGCAGAAGCGGGATATATAATAATGTTACTTGTTTGGTACTTTGGAAAGTTGTAACGCAGATTATAAGCGTTGTTTAAGTTTTTTGAAGATTATCACTGACGAACTTATTTTTTCAAAAACATATTTTGATAATAATAATAATAAAATATTTTAGAGTTTTACTTTCTTCTCAAATTACAAGTTGTTTGGAAAAAAAGTTATAAATAATTCGAGAACAAAAGTTGATTCAATTTTTCAAATCCTATGTTGAGTAACTCACACACTGCAACTAACAGAAATAATTGAATTATACCATAGTGTTTAAGGTGTATATAATAGAATTTCGTATCCATTTAAGTCCACTGATGTAATAAGCATTTTTTACGAAAAATGGATAATATTTCGTGATTTTGTTTCATAACGGTAAATCTCTATTTTCGAGCTAGTATTTAAAGAGATAGAATGAGAACAGCGAAGCGCAGTAAGTACATTAGAAAAAAATTTAATCACATAAATAATATTTACTATCATAATTACAATCTGAAAAATATTTCATTTACGAACATTTTCTCATTTAAGTACAAAAAAAAAAAAAAAAGAAAAAGAAAAGAAAAAAAAGAAAAAGCATAGTCAAGTCTGATGTTTCAAAGAAAAAAAATCTAGGAATAATTTGCTTTTGACTATAATGAAGTACACATTGCAATTAGAGAAACAATTTTAAAATGCTTTAACAAATATTCATAATTTTTTTGGGTTATAGTTTTGAAATCGAAAGGATATTTATTTTTTACATTTAATTCCGCATAAAAAATTCGATGTTTGATATGGTAGCATTTAAAACGGCAAATACGGTTAATTTCGAACATTTAATCAATGAAAAGATCAAAGAACGCTCAGTAAATAACAACTGAAAATATTAAGTATCTTGACTAGTGCATGGACAGAGAAAACCTATCGTAAAAAATTGATCAATGTAAAATATTTGTCTGTAATATTACAGCATTATTTTAGGGAATATTAGATACTTGTTCTTATGCTCTATCAACTGAGTAGTTGGTGCGACATTGAGACCGTATAAGCAAGTTTTAATGCATCGCCTTCTGGTTGAACGACTTAGCCACGTTCTTTTGTAATGATTCTATAAAATTGCAACCATAAAGCGCTCAAGAACCATTGCGCATTAACCAATCATCAACCATTACGCATCAACTGAACGTCAATCATTATGCATTAACCGAACGTCAAATATTATGCATCAACCACACGTCAACCATTATGCATTAACCAAACTTCAACCATTATGCATAAACCGAACGTCAACCATTATGCATCAACCATCAACTACGTGCTATATTAATGCAAAGTTTCATGCTTCTGAGAAACGTAATATTTTCCATTTTTCATGTAATTTGATAAATCTTATACTCGTGCACATACATACGCACAAACACACATGTATACGCTTACGTTATTATAATTAAAGAACTCATAATAGACACATAAAATCACTGACGCCACTTATGCCTGAAACACTATATTCAGGGTCCTAAGTAATAGTAATAAAAATGAAACGAGCTGATGTGTGTGCATCACATGACTTTCTTTTACACCAATTTGACTCAATAGTTAACTCTCTAAATATCACCAACAGTGGCCAATTTGAAACCAGATTTTAAAAAAAAGGAAGAAAATCGCTAAATTTGTTGCCAAGTTGGGAACAAAACTTTGCAAACATATGCAGATACATACATACGGACGTCAATGAGAAAAGTCGTTGTAATTAACTCGGGGAGTGTCAAAATGGATATTTCTGGTGTCTTTGCGTTCTTAGGCACTTATCCGCGCTTGCTCGGGTTGAAAAAAAAATTCAACATTAATTTGGAGGTGAGCAAAATAGAAATTAAGGCCGAATTTTGAGTGAAAGTTTCTTCGCGAATACAATACTTCCTTTTTTGTAAAAGGAAGTAAAAACACATCGATACGCACGTTCAAATAAAAAGTCATTTTGAATTATATTTGGAATTTATTTAAACAGCAGGAAGGCACTGTAAAATCGGTAGAAGTATGTATGTTACCGACAGAATCGTTTTTGGGTTAACATCTGCAGAAGAAGTTTTCTTTTTATTCTATCTCAATAAGTCTGTTTTCGTTTTATCAGTAAAAGTAATCCTCTTGTATAAAGAGAACATGTGGGAGTATTGTGTTGGGTAAAGAACTAAAATGAAAACCTGCAATTGAAGTAGAGTTTTTTTTAAAATGTTTTAGATAAATGACCTTTTTGAGTAAAGAAAGGTAAATGTTAAAAAATTCTTACATTCTCTTCTGCCGTATAAAAAAACATTGTCAAATCAGTTATTTGTTCAAACTTATAATAGAAAAATAAATTACATATTCTTTAATTGTCTTCCGCCGACACGCATGGAAAATTTTTTATACATTGATTAAATCAATTTATGAATACAATATGAATACAAGCGTCTCAATATTTTTCATTTAAACGTAATATCAGTATCAACTAAAACGCTTCGTACTTCAACAAAAGCAAGCTGGAGTTAATAAGTTTAACTTTGGTGCGTATCTGTAGCAATCTATTATTTGAAATTATGGGCTGATCTTCTAGTGAAAATTATACTAGACGCTTTTTATGATATATTTTTCTTACGTTTCCTAAACATAAACATCCTCTTGGGCATAGATATTACCTCTTTATATTGATGAAGTTTAAAGCTTCTAAAAAATCATAAAACTAGCTCGTAGTGATATATGTAGTGGGTGACATCTGTAAGTGGGGGCATATATAGTTAAAATACCATTGCATAAACGAACTTGATATTGATACATTTCTTAGATACTTTTTAAACGGATAAATTTTTTTTTTCTGCATGGCACACTTACATTTTTCTCATATTTTGAGTTTCATTTGTGAATGTATGAAGGAAGTAGGAATATTATTTTGGTTCAATTCTTAAGCACTCTCTTTAGAGGAAGATGTATGTATGTTTTTTCCATATGCGTAACTTGTATAGGCAAAATGATCTGGGTTTCTGGTTGAAAAAATACTTTGTTACTTTTCCTACAATGTATTTAAATTTTTAGCAAATAATATTGAGACTTCAATATACATTAACTAAGGTGTTTGCTGTTAATGCAGCTTTTTTAAACTTTTAGAGAGATACAAAAATCTGTACGTTTTTTGAATGGAATTAGTTGATAGTCTCTTTTGGAGCACTCATTTTACAACAATACAATTTACGCGTCTCAATTGCAACTTGCACCTACGTAGATAATTTTTTACACTATGTATTCCAAGTTTTGTCCTTTAAGCTATAAAAATAAAGTTTCCATAGTAAAAATATTGTTGTTTATAAAATCGACTGTATATTTTCAGTAATTTAAAGCAATATTCTCTCAACTGTTACAGTAAACTTTTTGTCGATGCAAAAAAAGAAAAAAGAATACGCATCTAATATCTAATCTTATTTTAAATATTGTTTGATTTTCTATATCCGACTTAATTTTACAACTTCCCTTTGATTAATGAACTTAAAGAAATGATAATTGTAAGTTGTCATTTTGCAATTTTTATCCATTTCCATTCACACGTTACCTTGGAGCACATGTTTTCAATTTTCATTGTATATTTGTGCCCCATTTTGTTAGTTTTCGTTCAATTTCAATTAAGAAACTGCTTGAATGTTCATTCAGTGTATTCAAATTACATTTGAAGGTTTCTGAACGTAAGAATATAAATACAGTAGTATCCACTACTACTATACAGTAGTTATTTTTTTCATCATTCCTGTTTGGGACGAATCCGGTGACCTTTCTGAGAGAGAACAATCTAGGTTGAGATACAGATATTGTTGGGTGGTGTTCTATTAGAAGTCGCATAAGATCTGTATTTTGTCTGCAAGAGCAACAATTGGATTCTTGTTTGCGGGGACCAAATTTCTTCTGTTTATTTTTGTGTAGTGTATAAGTGTTATAGAAAGATTTTAAAAGTGAAGTACGTAAATCAACCAGCTAGTTAGTACTTTCTTTTATTATTTTATTGCTACTCATTTTTATTTTATAACCCATATCTATTTTATACTTTATTCAATCAATTCATGGCGCAGCTGGAAGTGTCTAAATCCAAAAATTCTTAATCTAATTTTTTTTTTCAAAAATAAATAAAATACAAAAAAAAAAAGTAGTTCAATACTTAAACACATATCTTCTGAAAGTATTATTTCATTGCAAGTTTGAAATCAGAGCGAAAAAAATAAATAAATAATATGACCAGTATTGTAGCCTCTATATTTAAAGGTAAAAGTTATTTAGTCTTTGAGTTCTGAAAACTTTTTGTTTGGTTTTAATCATAATTTCGGCTTTAATTTTTTCGACATTATCATTTACATAATTACACTCTTAAAAAAAAGTTTTCAAGAATTTTCTGAAAAATGTTAGTAGTCTTTAATAAAATATTAAAAAATATATTGTAATTTGGAGTTGATTTATGAAAGTACGTACTTTATGACTATAAGTACGGTAGTGATTGAAGGCTGCCTATTCTGAAAACATAACGGTAGCTCATGCAATATATCAGTAAGTCCGATTATCTCATTCAGAGAGTGTAGTTGCGTTTTTATTAAAACTCTTCAGTCTGAAGTAGTGAATAACCGAGACATTTCGTTCGAATAAAAACGAAACTACGGGTCTCTGGGTAAGATGAAAAACCCGTACAAGTTAAAGGGAAATTTTACTTTTTTCCATTTTTTAAAAAGAAGTCTGATAGTTGAAAATTCGTCACTTGACACAAATTTTGTTTTCAAGATAGACCATGCAACGTCGGACATCGCAGTTAGTTCAAAAACGTTTTAACTGAAACGAAAATGTGTGGTGTAATACTTCATGTTACCCCCTCCTTCTTCCTTTTCACAAATTGTCATATTTTCATAAATTCCTTTCCCTCCCTTAAAAAGTGACGTCATATGTAGACGACCCCTTTCTTGAAGTTTCTTCTTGCTAATTTAAATGTGGGTCATTTGGCTTTTGAAACCAAAAAATGGATGGAACTTAAATCTTACGCTCGAAGATACAGCTTATGGTACGAAGCATTTATATAATTGGAATTGATAAAACTTAGTATTCTTGCATCTTTTTAAGGTTTTTTTTACACGTTGTTTAAGATATTTATATTCAGTTCTCCTCTTCCCAAATAGTTAAGTGTGATCTTAATTTTATCTCGTCACTTACTTTTACAACTTTTGGATCACATCACTGTAAGATGAACTATCCTCAAAGAATAATCACAAAGCATCCGAACAGAAAATGGAACTGAATACATTTCTAATTAGTTATGTATTTTTCTTAAATTATCAAAAGTTTTTACCAAGGCGTCAGAGTCGGAGGCGGACTAGTTTTGTGGTAAAGAAGTTGGAGTCAGAGTCGGGAGTCAATGGTTTAAAATTTCAAGAGTCGGAGTTGGAGTTCCTGATTTGCTTGCGGAGTCGGAGTCGGACTGATTTAGGGGTAAAGGAGTCGAAGTCGGACTGGTTTTGGGGTGAAGGAGTCGAAGGTTTTAAAATTTTCGGAATCAGAGTCGGAGCCGATCAATTTCCCTCCGACTCCGCAGCCATGATTCATACCACGTTAAGCTACAGAATATATTTCACGTTCACTCCATCCCAAACAATTAAAATGACACCAGAATATTATTTCAATAGTTTCACCTCCTGCCTTCATTTCTTTTGGATTACATCGTCTCGAAATGGAGGTTAAGGGCTGAAATATCCCAAAAGCAAATATCTTCTGAGGAATTTTGGGTCTTTATAAGCGATTCTGTGTTCATCAAATCCACCGCAATGAGTCCTCCGAAACTCTAAGCAGCTTATTAGTCTTTTAGGCTCCCTTAGCGATGTCTCTTTAATGAGTTACTGGCGGGAAATCGCTATGGATTCCGGTATTTCGCAGCAAATTACAGCTGAGGTTCACATCTGCTAGGTAACGTCACTTGAATGATTTAGAACGGTTTTCAAGCCATATAGAATCAAAAGAAAGGCAAAGTTTCATTAAGATGGCATTGAAGAGATTGAAGGAAACTTTTTCATGTGAAATAAGTGTAAAGTTTTATTCCTTGACTCGTTTAAATTTAAGTTACTGTCATTTCACACAGTATTTTTCAGTTTAATTTTAAGCTACCCATCATATACTTTTTTTAAGAAATGAAATTGCAATACCATAAATATTTCAACATACTTTGTGTATATTATGAAAGAACTAAATAGGGGTTTTTTTTTTTTTTTTTTGGTGCTAAATATATCTTATTCACTTTTCACTATGATTTACAGTTTCATTTGAAAAGATTACCATTAAAGTTTAACTATTCAACTTTTGAAAAGCTTTGATTCCCCTTTCTGAATAACTTTCTCGTTTTGAAAATATTTTACTGTATGATAAACCTTAAATCGACTGTGCATCAATGTTAAAGGCACAATATTTTATTGAATATTATATTCACGTGTTTCATATTTACAAGAAAGCCTTCTTCAGTTCAGAAATTTAGTGTGCTTTATCATGCATGTAGATGCAATTTGTATTGAAAATATGTGATTTACAACCTTAAATTTGCTCAATTGCAAGCAGGGCTGCGGAGTCGGAAGAAAAATTGTCGACTCTGGATCTTGAAACGTCTGACTCCTGGATTTTGAACCGTCCAACTCCGACTCCATTTATTTTTTATTCAAATCCCCCTTCCTCATGGAAAGGGGGGGAAAACCCCTAAACAAAGATTGAAATATTACTTCCTTTTTATGAAATTTTCGCGTTGTCTTTTATTGTAAACCTAAGATGTATACAATGTTGGAAATTCAATTTAAAAATCAAATTATCCAATAGTTGCGATTTCTAAAGTGAGATTACTTAAAAATCCAATTAAAAAAAATAAATAGGAATAATTTGCTCCCCTTTAATGTTTAACTAACAGATGTTGATTAAATCCTGTGCTTTCAATTTTTGAAAGCTGCAACTTTAGGGATTTTTTTTTTTTTTTTTGCTTAGTCAAAAACCTTTTCTTGACAGGGGACGGTCCTCCCCCCTCCCGGTTGACACCCACCTGGTGGGTACCACCTCAACGTAATCTCAGAGTTTATAAAAATTGAAATACTTTAATTCTGAAAATTTTCCCCAATAATGTCCCCCTAAATCTCAAATTTCATCTTAAAAATTTCAGCGAAAATATTGCACTATATTGCGGGGAGAGGTCGAGTACATGTACGTCTAAAGCAAATTTTACCCAAAATTCCGCGGTATACAGCTTTGTACGAGTAGTTTTTACTATAGCTACATTTCTTGGGTCAATTTTAAGTTTTATTGGTAGCTTTATAGTTAACCTTAAGAAAATTTTTGGATTAAGTATAATTATTGAGTGTTGTAACCAAGAAATAATGTACTAATTTTATTTTGAATTTTTTAGTAATAAACAAGCTTTCTTAGATAAAGTCTTTAGATTGAAAAAAAAAAAAAAAACAGTTTGTATTTTATCGGATCTTTTGCATTCACGCTTTCGGGCTAAGCCAACAATTATTTGAATTTTCGAAGCACCCACAGAAGTTTCCCGACTTGTTCAAGCGATTCATACATTCCTTTTACTATTTTATAACTGAGATCGAGGTAAAAAATATATTATCATTTTTATTTAAAAGTGATTACTTAGGAAATGTTAGGCAACAGAACTGTTTGCTAACATTTGCTATTACTTGAATCAAGTTAAAAAAATAAGCAAACTAGGAGATGGCGTAGATAGCTGTTACAGAAAGCTCTATAAACAATCAAGCTTGCTGATTGCCATGATGACAAGCATTTTCTTATTAGTAGCATGTAATCAAATTAATAGGTAGTCAGTTTTTAAAAAAGTGCAAGGAGAGTCAGTAAAAATTAAAGAAATAAAAAAAACCCGGAGTCGGAGTCGGCATGTTTTCGAACGACTCCGACTCTTTTACACCCAAAATCAATGCGACTCCGACTCTTCGACTCAGATTCCACAACCCTGGCTGCAAGTAATCGTATTTAATCAAGTCAATTTTGTTATATTTTCCAAAAAATAATTTCGTTTTAGTTTACTTTTTTTAAGGGAAATTAAAATTGAACTATTCTAAGAATACAAAAAATATTAAATGATGATTGTAGGTGAACACTTTGAAGATGAAGTATTCTATTTATATTAAAGAAAATGTTGGCATAATAAACATTGTGTGCCAATGATTTTATTCAATTTCAACCATTAATTTTAATTTAATTCAAAAGATTTGTTAAAAACACCGAGTTCGCAACACGTGAACGAAGTTACTTATAAAACTATGATTTCTTTACATTAAGGTGAACACCACCAAATTTCAGCCTGTCTCAAAAACGTTCTTTCAAAAAGTAAAAAACATAACTAAACACATAACACGATAAGATTCTCTAGAACCAAAGGCCAAAGCCACCAAGAACATACCGATTGAGGTGTCCCAAAGAAAAACAGAGAGTTGGTTTTTAAGGTGCACACCCTCTTATATTTTTCTGTTGGGTCAAAAAAGTTGTAAAACAGTTTCATATAATTTGAATAGCGCAATTTAATTTGCGTTGAATAGAAATGTTCGCTCTTTTTCAATATTTAAGTCTCCCACATCCCACATAGTACTCTTGGGTGGGGGGGGGGGGGAGGAGGACATTTCAAGTTTTTAAGCTACATAATTTAATTATTTCTTTTCCATCATGAAAATTAATCATATCAATCAATCACAGGACAATTAAAGAGTAATACGATAGGGAACATTAAAAAAAATATAGAGATGGTTTTCTTCGTTAATAATATTTGATGTGTCCGTAGTAATTGCTCGCAAAATGTACATGAACTTAATGGAATAATAAACACTGAATTATGGGAAAAAATAATCAGCCGAAGGCTTTCGATCATTTTTGGGCTCCCTTCCTAGGGGAATATATATATATATATATATATATATATATATATATATATATATATATATATATATATATATATATATTATATATATATATATATATATATATATATATATATATATATATATATATATATATATATATATATATTCCCCTGTATTTGGAGCAGCTAAAATGATGGGTAAGTGCACATTTTTCACAATTATTTTTCATGCTTAGAGAAAAACTAATTTCTGCAAATTTTCTCAAACGTCCATGTATTTCGTAAAAGATTAACTTAACTAGTGGTCAGATGAGGTACTCGAAAACGATACTTCTGCGCATGACATCACCTGTAATGAACACTAATCCATAACATACCGTGAATTACTAAGTTATTTATAATAAAATTCGTGCATTACAGTGAAATTCCGTTGCAACAAATACCGGTAAAACGAAATTTTCGCTTTAACGAAATATATTTTCAGTCCCTATATAATTGACAATACATTATTTGAAATCAATAACTATGAAATTCCTGTTACAACGAACAAAATTTGCGGTCCCTTGAAGTTCGTTGTAATGGGATTTCATTGTATTACTATTATTTTTATCAGAGCACAATCGTGATAGTTTATTGCCGGAAAAACTATATTTGTTCGAAGAAAGGCTAACAGATTGAAAATAAATGATTAAATAAACAAAAATAAAAACATTTATTTTTCTAGCATTGCGATTGCGTGATCATTTTCTACATAAAGCAAACAGATTGAAAGAAGCATTTAATGATTTTGTAATATTTTCTAGTGGTTACTTCTCTTTAATATTTAATTACCTTATATAAATCTATAAGATGCAAGCATATAAAAAGTTTAATGGAAACATTTTGATATGAAAAGCCCTGAATCAATAAAAAAGTATTTTTAGTGGAAAGCTTTAACGTCCACCGCATATTTTATCGACATCATATTTTAAGATTGTTCTTAAGCTTTCTTTCTGTTCAAAATCTTAAAAAAAAAAAAAAAAAAAACCATGTGGATAACTTGTTTAAAACATTTACAATTAAAGCAGAGAGAAGCAAAGGGATGTAAGTGGCAGAAATTAAAGTTTGGAGACAACCAGCACAACTGGTAGATGAACCTCTCCTCTGCCTTCGGGCAAGATCTAGTGCTAGTAGTAAGTGCTGTTATACAGCATGATTCGGAAAAAAAAATCAATGAAAGCCTACATAGGACCTAATCTTTAAACGTATTTTACACAAAACCTGAAAATGTCCACTTACATCACTTTGCTTCTCACACTGCTTCATTACTATTTATTTCATAATTTATTAAACTTAAACCAATAATCACATTTTAAATGAAACCAAGATGTTTCGGACAAAATGTGAGTACTAAAACAAAAATTTATCTTTCGTATAGTTATGAATGTACAAAAACATTTAACGAAAATTTCAAAGTAATATGTCAAGTAGTCTTCCAGAAAAAGGAACATGAGTTTTTACTTCCTTTTACAAAAAAGGAAGTATTGTATTCGCGAAAAAATTTTCACTCAAAAATCGGCCTTAATTTCCATTTTTCTAACCCCCGAATGAATGTTTAGTTTTTTTTTCTACCCGACCACACGTGGATATATGCCTATTAACCTACAGACACCCGAAATATCCACTTTGACGATCCCCGAGTTAATTACAACGAATTTTTTCGTGACGTCCGTATGTATGTGCGTATGTATCTCGCATAACTCAAAAACGGTATGTCCTAGAAAGTTGAAATTTGGTACGTAGAGTCCTAGTGGGGCCTATTTGTGCACCTTCCCTTTTGGTTGTATTCGGACGCTCCTAAAGGGGATCTTTTGCCCCTTTTAGGGGGGAAATCAGTGTTAATTTCGATACAAACTCAAGTGGTGTTATAATTTGTTGCCATTTGGCGATATATCGCCAGTCTTTTGGTCGCCAAGTTTTGTCTCCGACTTGGCGGCAAATTTGGCAATTTTTTTAAATTTTTTATTTTAAATTTGGTTTCAATTTGGCCACTGTTGGTGATATTTATAGAGTAAACAATTGAATCACATTAAAATTGCCAATAATGGGAAAATGACATTAAATTGGAGTAAAAGAAAGTCGTGTGATGCACACATCAGCTCGACAAAACATTACAAATCATATATTTATTGCGAATTTCAGCTAAATTCATATTTCATGCATTTTTCTATTTAATATAATACGGAAATGAGGGGTTAACTATCTAAAACTGTTACAATACACAAGTTTACAAAAGGTGATTTTTTTTTTCGTAATTGGTATTTCTTTGTCGATAATATCATGCCACCAAACTATTTGGCATGGAATTCTTCTTTATCGGGTCGAAACCCTCTGCCGAAACGAAGTTTTACTTCAAAATCAGCTTAATGCATGCTTTTACCCATATGGTCGCTGCACGGGTAACATCAACAACATTGCAATAAGTTACTTAATCAACTTACATTTATGATTGTGTAGACTTTGTACGTAGCATAAATTGGCACACACCATCGAATTCAATTGAATCATTGAGAAGCAGACGGATGTAAGAGAACATTTTCGAGTTTTGAGTAAAACGTCTTTTAAAGAGGCGGCCCTAGGTACGCTTTCATTGGAAAAAAATCTATATCATGCTATATTTCAGCACCTACTAGGGCTATTAGTACTATATCTTGCCCCAAAACAGAGGAAATTTTCCCTTTCCATTTGTACTGGTTGTCTCCACATTTTTAATTTTGGCATTTACATTCCTTTGCTTCTCACTGCCTCAGTTGAAATTAAAATATAAACTTAAAAAAAAAAAAAAAAAAAAAAAAAAAAGACAACCCATTTTTTTTCCAATTCAGCTCAATGCAAATTATTTTTATTTGTAAATAAAATTATTAGTGCACCAAAGACGAAAACTTAAAATCTTTGTAAAAATCAAACAGGTCGAGCGTGACACGTTTTTTTGATATCCATTATAGACGCCTAAAATATACGACGCATGAAAAATTCGTTCTTAATATTCGTTGATGCAATTCATTCTAAAAAAAGAATAGTTTTTGCGTGGTGGAATTTTTTTTAATTGGTGCTGCCATAATTCTAGCAAAGAATTAAATTTCAGGAAATGATTTTTTATTTCTTTTTTTTTAGCAGTACTTAAAACTCAGCAGACAATTAATACTTTTCACATTATCGTTACGAATAAAATATCTTGGGGTGGGTTTTGAGCCGCTTTTAACGTAAAACTAATTTCGGTTTAAATAACAGGAAATTTCGTCTATAATGAGCTTAATTTATGAAAGGAAAGCTCTTTTAAATGTCTTGACGAAAATCTATCTAAGAATTCGTAGCTCTCTTGGTAAATTTTAGCCCAACAAATAGCAGAAATAAATAGTTTTCGGTTTCAAATTTAACTTACTGCTGTTATTATGTACAATAGGCGATTATCTGGTGATGTTTGAAAGTAAGGATAATTTACATATTTCCTTGTAATAGAAAGGAATTGTACAGTATTTCAACAAAATCTTTGGAATGTCATAAAATTATATGTTTGTGTATTTTGTAAACATCATCTATATGCATGCATAGGGTCCTCCAGGAAAACAGGCGATTTTAAAACTAAATATATCCTTAGTTTAAATTATATTGATGTTTTTGATAACGTAATATTTTAGTGTATGGATAAGCATTTACTCTATAGGTGTTTGAAAAGGTTGATAAATTGCTTAAAGCTATATATGAAACAGCTGGCAAACGCTTTTGATAAATACATAGCTGTTTACGTCATTCATTGAGTTTTTTTTTTCTGTCTATACGTAGGGTGATCTACTAATAATTAATGATTTGAGCATAAAAATAGGAAAAGCAAGAAAAAATGAATACGTATTCCTTTTCTTATTTCTAGGACATATTTCTTGCATCTCATGTCATGGTCTATTAAAACTTTTAGATGTTAACTAAATTTTTGATTGGAGGTTAGAACGGAGCACTTGTACCATTTCACAAAAATTAGACATTTTACCCCGCGCGTGATAGATCTATATTTCGTTTCAAAACGTGTTATAAGCCTAATTTTTTTGCCTAAGAAATGATACGTGTATGTGTGGTTTCTAGGTAAAAAATCTTTGTTTTTTACAGTTTTAAAACGTTACTTTTGGCGCAAAATATATAGCTGTCACGTGTGGGACAAGTTATCTGATCTTCTGAGAAATGGCTCAATACTTGTAATTGTTTTGAAAAGTATCACTAGAAACTAATTAGTAGGAAAGCAAAGTATATATGTAATATATTTTCAACAACAGAATCGAAGGATATATTGCTAGAATCAAGAAGTCTGAAACTAATGTCCAAAAGGGTGTCCCCCACGTGACAGGTAAATTTCATTACAAACAATACCAATTAAAAATTAATTAGAAAAAAATGACTTAGAAAATCACACGATTCAAGTACTTTCACTTTGATAACAAATTTTTAACTGCCAGCAGTTATTAGTTTGCGTATAGATGAAATTAAAAGCAAAATGTAATCAAAATTATCCCACGTGAAACGGTGTAATGACCCACTTACAAAGTCATTTCGAAAATTTAAAGAAAGTCAATTTTTTTACTAATAATGAGAGGAGTTATGATATTTAAATATATAATAGTATTGCTTGAGGTTGAATTTCATTCTATAGGTTTAATTAACTGACTTATGCGTATCATCTATGCTTGTTTTAAGCTTATGGAAACTCCTTAATATTTAACTACTTACGTTGGAATAGAGAAGTGATCAACTACTGATTGTCTAAAATGCTATCAGTTCCATCAATTGACCAAAACGACCAAGTAATGATTTAATGGGGCTTTAAAATCATTTTTTCTCAAAACCAAAGCGATTTAAAACTTTTCTCTTAAGATAAATATAACGAAACTTTTATTTAGAAAAAATCGTTTTTCCTATTAATTTACTAGTCCGATTAATCAATAAAGTTCCTCTTAAACCATGAAATAATTCAAGATAATCGACATATCTCTATACCTTAAAATTGATTTTTTTTTCTACAAAAAAACATTCACCATTAGTAGAAAAAACTTCAGGATAGGTAAGCTATTTGCGTCAGGTTTTTTTGGTTTCATTTTCTCCCTTTTAAATTCTCAGTCGGAAACATTCAAGATGGCATACTTTTTAAATAACGGGAAATGGAAAAAAAAATTAGTTAATTAATGAATTAAGAAGTTCGTTGTTTTATCAATTAAATTATAGAACCATTAAAAATAAAATCTTTAACTTCGTAATTTATTAATTTTTAAATTCATTTTCAGTTGTTAAACATGAAAAAGTGAAATGATGAAACAGCTTAGGTAATTATCCATCTTTAAATTTAAGGGTAATGTTGTTATATTTTAGCTATTTAATATAATTGATTTTAATGTTAATCCACACTCCCATAAAGTATTCAAGGAATTTCTGCATGCGTTTTAAAATAACAGATTCTAAACAGATTTCTTGCAATCAAAAAGTAGTTAATTATGAGTTTCAAAAAAATATTGATTTTAATACCATCTCAGCATATCGAAAGAAATGATAAATGTTTCAAAACTTCCTACCCAGTATATGTCAGCAGTGACTCACTGTTATTTTACCTACAGGAAACCATATTTCATGACAATTGAGTCAAACTAAATGACAATAACTACAGTATTTTTCTTTTCTGACTTTATTTATTAATTATTATTTCGTTATTCTTACATTACTGTATTATTTGACGTGGTTTTAAAAAGATGAATGTATTTTTTGTTCAAATATCTGCTATGAATTTAAAAATGTTATTATTTATATTGAAATCTATCGGTTTCCAGTTATCAGTAACGCTTTCCAATTTGGTTTAAAGTGTAAATATTTCCAAAAAATTGGGGGGGGGGGGGAGGAGGCAAATTGTACATTAACTTTTGGGAAATGCAGTACATTTTTAACCACTACTTTTCATTTATCAAAGTTGAAGTGAGAAAAAAAAATTAACTTCTTAGCAATAAAACTTTTCCCCTCTAGATTTCATCTGCGAATCTATAACCATGCAAAAAAGGCCGGAGGTTTTATGTTTGCTAAACAAAGTTATTGTTAGACTCATCCCATTTATTATTCCACTAAGCATACAGCAGAAAAAGAAAATTACGTGTTGAGAAGCTTAGATATTAGACAGTTGTCATTAACTTAAATATATTCCCATTAGTTTCATTTTGATTTAGTTGAAAATGAAACTTATGAAAAAAAAATACTTGTACATAAACTTTAGGGAAATGCGGTTCATTTTATCCCACTAATTTTGCTTATCAAAGTTTAGGAGAGAACGAATCCATTCTTCAGTAAGTTTTTTTCCCCTCTAGATTTTATCCGTGCATATCGAACATTGCAAAAAAGACCAGCAAAAAAGACTTGAATCTAAAGTTATTGTTAGGGAAGCATCCCATGTTTTTTTTTTCCTAAGCCATCGGCATCAAAAGAAAATTACGTGCTGAGAAACACACATATTTGACAGTTTTTGAGAAAAGGAAATTAAGAGAAATATTTTGTCAATAAAGAAAGAAAATTAGGGTTCTGACGAGTTTTTTTTATTGAAATAGGTCGATCGATTTTAATCAAAAAGAATTCAGTGCTTAGAATGCACTGAGGTACAAAACGTCTAATCATTTGAAAGAACCTTGGATTATCTATTGTTTGCGATTAACATACACATTTTATTAAAAATTTTATTTTCTCCTCGCTGGGGGGGGGGGGGACTTCTTTGTTTGGAATTTTTTCTACACTAAATTTTCAGAAGAACAGCTAATAATATAGCTTGATGAAAAAATTTTGTTTTTAATGTTGATTTTTCTTTTTTTCAAATTTGTTTCCACGTAAGGTAGCGTATTTTCTATTTTGAAATTGGCTAGATTTGAAATTAAAATATTATATTACAAAAAAAGATTATTGAAGAAAAGTGAGCCCGATTTTTAAAATGTTTTTAATCATAGATAATGAGTTTGAAACTTTTCACGCTACTAGTTAGTGGTAATAATAGCAATCATAATAAAGATATTTTACACCGATTACAAAACTAACTATAAAACCAGCTAATCGAGCTTTGGGCGCACAAATGTCAAGTTTTTTATGTTAGTAATGTTTTTCAGTGGGGTGGGTCAGGTGGATTATTTCCTTAAATAAAAGTTTGGGGACATAATACCCGTATAAAAAGCTAAATTCTGTATTCTTTTGACTAATTTTTGTTTCTGCTGAAAACTTTCAATATCTTAACTCTGCATCTAATTTCAAGCATTTTTGCAATTGGAAGTGTGCATTTAGAACTGACGGTTGCGAAAATCTTGTAGGTTAAATTGGAACAACATCCTGTATATATATATATATACAAATCATTAAATTAATATCTTGTCCCAACTCATAAACTTGTGTACTGTACAATAATATTTTTTAATGTAAGAAGATAGAATTGAATAGTTTGACGGTGTAGAATTTTTATTTTATGCGGTATTCTTAAGAGTATAATGAAATAATAAAAGGAGGAAAAACTACCAGAGTACATGGCCATTAAGTTGCGCGGAGCACCTGCACGTAAATGAAAAAACAAAGCAAAAAAAAAAAAAAAGAAAAACGTGAATAACATTAAAAAAAAAAAGAAATCTGGCAGAAAATAGGTATAAAATATAGCAAATAAAGAGTGTAATTCAAACTTCTTTTCGGCTACAGAGAAAGAATTGCTAAGCGCAGTTTTTCCTAATTAGTCTTTAAACCTGAGAATGTCTTGTTTATTTTGAAAAATCTTAAGAATTAATGATGATTCAAACTAGCACTATTTAAGGAAAATTTTTATGCTGTTACGAGTAAAAGAAATCAATTACGACTTTTGTGGTTTACTATCATTTTTTATATCTATTTTATGGTTATTTCTTCCCTTTTAATTCTGAATCCTTTTAGACAGAATTATTAAATACTTAGACTGAAATATACCTACCGATTCGGTAGACTGTGTACTATGGTAAAGAGTATCTTATGGACAAAATTTCAATTTTGTAGGAGAAAAATTAAGAGTTAGAACAAGACCAATAACTCGGAAATATATTTTTGAAATAAAGATTTCAGTTTAAACAAAAGATGAAACATCAAAATTTCAATTTAAAATATTATCTAAACAATAATAAAACATTATATAAGCATTTGAAATGATTAATAAAAGTTTATATATTTTTCAAAAAATCAGAAAAAAAAAAAAACCTTCGCCTTTGCGACGGGAATCCGTGTTTGGAAAAATGAGCAACTGCCAATCTTCCAGTCCCTATTTCTTAATGTTGCCAATCCCAAAACGAAAAATTCTTGCTTTAGTAATAATAAACAGAATGTAAAGAGTTAACAACGAAAAAAAATCGAGAAATTTAATCAATTAATAAATGATTAGCAGCAGTTTAGTTTTCATGTGCGGTATACCGGACGCCACGTCTGAAAGGGTTTTAACATTTCATTCTCTCTTTTCTTCATAAAGAGGAGGGGGGAGGTCCATTTTGTATTTCAAGCATTGAAATTGTAAATGATAGAACTACTTTTATGTATGACTAGTGGCACCCGCACGGCTTTGCCCGTAGTAGAAAATTAAAAGGTAATTTGGTTCGCCTGTACATTTACAAATAATGGATGATGAATTTCTCGCCAATTTGCTATCTTCATTTGCTTACTCATGTTACGGTAAATCGCTTCAAAGTGCACACCCCCATGCTATAAACTAATGTTGTACCAAATTTCATGGAAATCGACCGAACGGTCTAGACGCTGTGAGCGTTACAGAGATCCTGACAGAGAGATCTAGACAGAGAGAGATCCAGACAGAGAGACTTTCAGCTTTATTATTAGTAAAGATTTATGATAGAGTAGAGTTTTGAAAATCCGAGTATCTACAGTTGGAGGTTCCGTTTAATTCGAAGAACTGTACTTTTATTGTAAGTTTTTTTTGTCCTTAATTTCATTAATTTGTTTATTTTTTCTAGCTAAACAAAGAATTTTCACAAAAATCTGGAAATAGAAATATTTTACAATGTTAAAACTATTTAACTGCTTGCAGTAAATAACGAAACGGTTTTGAGAGATCAATGTCAACAAGGCTCCCTAATGGCACAAAACATCATTTATCAACTACAATAGTAATACAACTACAATAATCTAATAAATTGATACATAAAAGACTTGAATTAAACTCGTAAAAAGTGTAACAGCTTTTTTTGAGCAATAACATCTGGCTCCAGGTCGGTTATTGTTCATGGATTAAACTGTAGTCTTTAGATGACATAACTGGGCTGTTAATATACTGTATGTATGTAGTATATACTTGAATATACATGTATGCTACATTTATATTAAGTATGAATCATTCACAAATGTTTGTTGCATCATTTTATAATTAAAATAAAATCGTAATGTTTGAAAAGTTTATAAGTAAGCTTTCCCAGCATAACTGAATTAGGTTGCAAATGGTGAAGGAATTTTGCATCATATGGAACTTGAATACTTTTTTGGCATTCAATCTTAGATTTTGAAAAGCAAATAACATGATTCTTTTAGATGAATTTTAATCAAACGGTTTAGATGAGCGATTTTAGTCGAAGATTTTGCCTATTTTTTAATAATGGAAATGAACGAAAACTACTCTATCATAGATAAATCTTTTGTGACTAATAAGCAGGAGCAGAACTCGATTATAAAGCGAAATATAACGTAAATGCTAATAAGGGTGTGCTCTAATTATGAATGAAACTCTCCGGAAGTTTATGAGAGACTAATTGCCATTTCTTCACTAATAGCAATTTTCGTTCCCAAATTAAGTTTACTAAAGTAAGATGAATAATCAACATCAACTAATCATTTGATTATTTCACATCTAATCTGTTTAGTGTACAAAAACAACTTGTTTTTTACTTATTTAAGAAGCTCCTTTTTAAGTTCGAAATGAGAAGTAAATTGGGTTATCTATTACGAGATTAAAAATAAATAAATTAGATAGCTTTTTCTTAAGGAGATTTAACAGTGTCAATCTAATGCTTGCTTTTGGAAATAAATGTTATTATCCCCAAAATTGGTTTTTTCAAAATTGTTCGATTAAATGACATTATTATTTTTTTAACTAATTAATCATATCATGACATGTAGCGAAACTTTTAATATGAGTTGGGGAAATTGTCTTGGATCATCCCATGTCGAATTCCCCAAATTAAGTACTCGACCGTGCCGTTATGCTTCAGATTTTATTCATAATTTTTTTACAAAGTCTATTATAATTTTTTAAACAAAGTGATAAGCTCAAATTATTTTTTCTAAATTTTTTGGATAAGAACTAAGCTTTGGAGATTTTTTTTCAAAAATTAGATTTTTGGCCACTTTTCGGTGCGATTTTACAGGAATCTCTCTATGTATTTTTCAGTCAATTAAACTGATTCAGGTATCACTTTAAAGGTAATTTAAGTTTCCTCTTTCAGTATAGACAGTTACCCCCATGACTCATTCCTCATAAGTCAGTTTTTATGTTTTTTTTTTTTTTAATTGGTAGATTTAATAACTCGTATGAACAAATCATGCTCTTTCTATGTTTAAAAAATTAGAAAGTTGTTTTTGTTGTTTTGAAATAGAAAAATAAAGTTGATTTTGCAGATAATTAACTTAAAATCAAGTTTTTTATAAGTTTGAAGTCTTATTGAGATTAAAGAGGCCCAAAAAGCGTTCAGGAACAATGATTACTGGGATACCAAAGAACAGAAATTGATTTGTTATTGATGGTAAATGGTTAAAAAATTGTTCATAAAAAAAAAGTGCTATACCACCTTTTCTGGTTCGACAAAAAAAGAAAAAGAAAAACCTTTTGTTTGAAAATGAACTAAGTAATGCAAAAACGTAATAGAAAGAATTTATAAAAACCTTTTGAATGTCGTTAGATTTTGCATCTCTCTCGAAATCAAGGGGCAAAAAAAGAAAAGGTACGTATGCACATGGAGGTACGAAACAGGGAACCCCGCTCTGCTATGCCATCTGTGGCTTCCAGAGAACTGACCTTTCGGCCGGGGCCCCTTACCCGTAAGGGAACGAGATCTAAACCACTTACGACTCTAGACACCGTGGACCCAGGTACGGACCTGACTCCGGTGGTGCCCATTGCCTACTCACTGTCCCACTCGATAGCCGTTGGGCAGATACAAATCTGCTCACACGCAAGTAAAGAGTGGTCGTTTTACATACGTGGATGCTACACCATCGTAAAACCCTCCCCATTTACCCGGGCTTGGGACCGGCATAGGGACGGGCCAGGCCCCTAAAGACCAGACCTATGCCGAAGAACTAGAATAGCATTCTAGTTATTTTGTTCGAGTTTATTTTATTTTACATTTTTTAAAATGACCAATAATTGTAAAACGACATCTGCAATAACTGTAATAAGGTGGTCAATTACTGTGCATTCGACATTTGTATTTTTTGATTCAACGTTAATAAGAATACATGTAAAAATGATACATATAAGTATTCAGAATACATATGTATATTTTTAAAAAATGGGATTATAAATACATTACTATACTATCATAAAACATAATATTTATTTATCTGAAACTTTAATTTATTTTAAGCTCAAACATTTTTCGTCAGTCATGCGGTCGCTTTAGGGGCCAATGACGGTACCGTTTACTATACTTTAAAAATGTAAAAAAAAAGTAGAGTTCCAAACTGCAAAAAAAAAAAAAAAAGTCATTAAAATACTAATTTACTCATAAGTAATTAAGCATTTTTTTTACATTTCGGCAACTTTAGTTATGTTATGTGTATTAATTTACCATGCAATTCAAAGCTATAAACAGCACAAAAGCTGTCTTTTGTCAATAAAAAAAATCTATTGTCAAACATTCAGTAAATTACCGCCCATTAGCCAGGGCTAAAGCAAAAATACGTTATATACACCGCCAGCTCAGTCATTTCCAGCCGAGGACTGCAGTTTCGTGCTTATTAGCACTCATCAGCCCGGCATAGGAAAGTGACCGAGCTGGAGATGGAAAACCTCTTAAGGAAGTCAAGAGTGCGAAACAAACTGGTAGCTAATATAGAATTAGCAGACCAGACGAGTGATCGAAGCAATGGTTCGGTTCAACTCGAAGATTGAACGCGAGGCAAGGTATATTCAGTAAATTACCGCCCATTAGCCAGGGCTAAAGCAAAAATACGTGATATACACCGCCAGCTCAGTCATTTCCAGCCGAGGACTGCAGTTTCGTGCTTATTAGCACTCATCAGCCCGGAAAATGATGGAAATGACTGAGCTGGCGGTGTATATCACCTATTGGCAAATAATTGTAAAGCGCAAATAAAAAATTAATTATTTCATGTTATTTTTTTTTCTATTTTTATTTCTAAACGTACGTGTTCATCACTATTTGGGCTTATTGGGATGCCTCAAAGATTTGGAATGAAATGTCAAATGTCTGGTCATTCCTATCTTATTTATTGGAGTCTAATTAATCGTCTTGGCATTGTTATTCAAATTTCATAACCTATCGAAGAATTTCTCATGTCATCATTTGTGTGAACATAAGTCTTTGAAAGCTTCATAGAATATTTTACATGTTACGAACATTCAATTCCCCAGCATTAACGCATCCAAAATGTCCAGACGATAATCCCATACTTAAATTTATTGATAATGTCCTATCCTCATTGAAATTATTGCTGACATACATGTATACTGTTATCGTCATCACTTTCTTCTGGTGCTAATTTGACGATCGATTTAAGAGCACTTATGAGTATCTTCTATGACAAAAGCACATAGACATGCCTTATAAAAATCATGAATAAGTATTTAATGCCTTCGTGTAAGAGCCATGCTTACTTAAAGCGTAACTTTTCTAACCAACCCAAATGTAGTCGGATTTACCCCCAAGTGGGTTAAATTAGTAGAGAAATGAAAATTTCTTAAATATATTTTTTTTGCTCCTAAGTTTTTACACATATTGTGCATAGCGAGAAAGAAGTACTTTGAATACGGATTACTTTGCTCCACATTTTGGAACTTTTTTCATCTTTTCTCATTAACTTTGTTACTATTCCAATTTGTAAGCCGTGGAAACTTTTTACACATCTTTAGTACCCTTAATTTAATTTTTGAATAGTTATCATTTTTTTTCTCGAAATGTTATTACCTTTTCCAAACATTTTTATTTAAACCAAAGTTATACGTGAGTTTCGGTTACTTTGGCTCAAGATGGTTTTTCCTATTTTAAATTATTGTATTACTAACTAGAGTCAAAAAAAGAGACTTTTGTTCACCCGAAAATCTATTCGATAGAAAAAATGCATTTCATTTGAAATTTGAGTCACACATATTCATTTTAAGGAAATATAACTTTTTTTGAAAAAAAAGTAAATGCAGACGTAGCTATTCTTGTCTCACAAATTTCCAATTGAGAACAATTATCTTTTCATCAATTTTGAAATTAGAGTAAATTTATTGATAAAGGACTATTTGTAAAAAAAAAAAAGATTATTTATTGTCGGCAACTTCCAAAACTTGCTGGTACATTCTATTCACTCAACTGCTCCTTCTTCTCTCAAAAAAACAACTATCCCTGGACACCTGAGGCCATTCCATTATACAACAATACAATTCATAACCATTTTAATAAGTGAAACTGCTGAAAGTGATGTTGGATTGATTTGATTAGTACTTTAAAAAACTGAAGACACAATACTGTACATTCGCAAGACGTTTTATATGGTGTATTTCCATTTTATATCTGAAATTAAATCTAAATTTTTAAGCGTCAAAGAGGAGAAAACCAGCTTTATTTTTTAATTTAGTCAAACTGACCAAGATTTCAACCAAATCTTATGTTAGAGATAGCAAACGTATGAAACAAATTTTGAATGGCCTTGGAATGAAAATCAAATGGGACACAATTTCAAAAAGCACTACTGAGTAACAAATTCTTGTGGAAGTAATCACACAAAAACCTCTTTCAATTTTTTTTGATAAGTCTTAAATCATCAGTGTTCGTCTTGATGCTAGGTAAATGCTATGTGTGATTTTTGTTTGAGCATTTATTAAATAAAGCTAATTGCATTAAATATAAGAGATATTTCGATAATGAAGAATTCGTGGGATAATTTTGTTGCTCAAAGAAAAATGAGTTTACATTATTAAATTTAAACACTGGAAAACAAATATAATTATGTTGGTTATATGCACTAAAAGCCTTTTTGCATTTTGTTCATAATCATAATATAAGTGAATTTAAGTTCCCTTTTATTTCTTCTGTGAAGTTTAATTTTATGTAATGAAATTCAGCTATGATAAAGCTGTCTACACAATATATACCAAATGAAAACTCTATATTAGGAAATAAACGCTTTCTGTTGCTCCAGCTTTGGTGTTATGTAATTGGACTCCCGCGTAGGATCTAATATATGTTTTAAGATTAATAACTGCGAAACTTCTAACCAAAATGAAATTTGGAGCTTTGCAACAGAATGTTATTCGCTCTTTAACTTAAATTCAAAGTATTTGAACTGAGATGGGGCACTGGGTTGAAATAGGAGCTGAAAAATTGTCTCTGCGCATATTAACTTGAAAAGAAAGGGAAAATGATGAAACACACATTATAATTTGTTTTCTCCTTTATTTTAAGCGTCACTTTTGCTTTTACATTTTTGGGGAAAAACCGTACAGATATGTAGGGTGTCCAAAAATTCCTTGACATGTTTTAAAAATTTATGGTAAAACAACGAACTGTATCAATATGAGATTTGTGAAAAAAAACTTCATAGAAAACTTCAAGAATTTTTTGACATCGCGGAAAAAAAAAGGATAAAAAGTAAAAATGAAAACATAACTACAATTAACTCTCTATTATCCGCGGACGATTTATCCGCGGCCTTTCACACTTTCAAAAAAAATCAGCAATACGCAGTTTTTTTTAGACATTCCTACTGCTTCCTTTCCCCTCCCTTCCAATGACATCAAACTTCTCAAGGTCACCGAAACCTGACAAGTTAAAATTTGATTTTTTACTTACTTGTTTAAACCGCCACTACTTACTGATTTTTAAATCTACACTTCTTAGTGCTTAAGTGACCGGATCAGTGTTAAAAAAATTTCTCTCCCATCCCCTTTGCGTTTTTGGTGTAACCTAGCTTGGTCTGTTGCAGAATCTGCTTGCCAGATTTGCTCGCGTATGAGTGTAGTTCATTTGCAAAGTTAGCGATCTAGTTTACATAAATTTCTTAAATACACCGTTATCGTTTCAGCTATAGTTTAAATATAAGCAAGTGTTATTGATATTTTTAAGATAGTGCCGACACCCTAGCATCGTTTTTACCTAATTTTCGGGTTATCCGCGAATTTGCTTATCTGCAGTTAGCGTGCCATCCTATTCCGTGAATAATCGGGAGTTTACTGTATAAATAATTTTAATTGAATTCTTTAGCGTCAAAAATAGAATTTATTTTGCTAACTGTGACAATACGATCGTCAGTATGAATTACTTATACACTCAAACCTGTTTTTATGCGGACTTTTTTTTTTATGGGATTTTTTTTTTTGTGCGGTATATTAAAACTTCAATCAGATTGGGATTCAAGTTGACGAAGTTATTTTTAAAACGAGTGCGAGGTAGTATTTTCAAGTGAGGGCGTAAGTCACTGTGACCTCCCAAAAATTTCCTTATTCGGGAAATTTCGTCCGACTACTCGGCAAAAATTATCATCACTTGTTTTATTTTGATTTTTTTAAATATTACAATTTTGTAAGTTTTGGGTTATTTTCTATGAGAAACTTTTTTTTATGCAATTCGTATCCACCGCATAAAAAATTATATTTTTTTAACTGTGTTGCGAAAACAACTTTTTAAATCTACTCGTGAAGTTTCAAACAATGTTTTTATGCGATTTTTGTATGGGGTCCCTATCCATCGCATAAAAAGAGGTTTGGGTGTAGTTACTTTTTCTTTTCGCCTTTTTTTAACCATGTCATAAACAATCCTTGAATCTATGAATTAGTATATTGCAAACCGCCAATTGATACGACAATTAGTTGCTTTTCTATGATTTTTTAAATGTGTTACGGACTTGTCGGACAACCTGTATTTTAGAAGCATTAACTGATGATTCTACAGTAAAATGCGTTTTAGGGCATGCTTAAAATTAATAAATTGTTTTGTTATAGCTGATGGTGAACGGTGAAGATTTAAAATAGTTTGCTAAATAGTCACTCAGTGTCGACTTTATAAAAGCTCCATGATATCCAATTATTTCAGACTTTTCTTGATGTACGTTTTCTTCAGTAAAAGTAAATGCAAAGAAATTTTTTTCATGTTACATGATACAATGGATTCTTTTTTTAAAATTCTCGATACAATGCAAATTGTTTGAAATAACATAATTTTTATTGCAATAAGCACTTATAAAACTGCGTATCCATAAAAAAAAACTTTTTTTGATAGCGTTATGTAAATGTTTTTTTATATTAGGGTGACGTGTCAGTAATTGAACTGACCACTGGAGCTCAAAAAATGTACAAAAAAGGAATACATAATTAGATATTGCTAGAGCAAGTTTACAGTATCCCATAAACTGCATTTATAATTTATAGCTGTAACTAAAATTTTGATTGGAGGTTTTAGGGCGGAACACTTTGAAAGCCATTTAGAAAGATTCAAAACTCACTTATATAAACACAAGTGAGAGATGTTATAAGATGAATTCTTTAATCGTATTGCTTGAGGATAAATGTACACTATGAAAACTATAAGTCAGTGATATATTCACTTCAGAAGACTTCTTGACTTTATATTGAAAATAATTCAAAGTGGAAAATATACCCAATTAACTATGGTTAAATTAATCTAAAACTGAAAGCATATTAATTCAAAAATCAATTTAACTGTAAAAAAAGCAAATTGACTGAGAGTGAACTGAGATATCATTAGTGGTTACCGTGGTACCAAAAAAAAGATAAAAGTGGTGCTGCTTCACTTTTCAATTTTTCTTTGAAACTGCTTAATCGTATTTAAAAATAATAAATTTCACATTAATTACTGTAACTTTTTAATCATATAAAAATGCATTTTTAATTATTTCCATTAAAATTTTATGCTTTTATTTTAGATTAATAATTTATACATTATTTTCGTACATCATACTTTATTTTCGGAATCCGCTTGAAAATATGAAATGTCTCCATTCTATGGCAATCGTGTTCTAGATTATGCAAACCAGTTATTAGTTATTCCTTTTAACGGATAAAAAGTTGATTGATATATGTGTTTTAAAATAACAGACAAAAATGTTAACTTTTGAAATTTATAAAATATTTGCTTTTATAAAGCAACTGTTCCACCTTCAAACAAATATTTACGGCTAGATACTTTGACTAACAACTTTATGTAATAGACAACAACATCTGAATTAAGGATACGCAATAGACACTGGCGAATATTATAAAGTTAAATTGCTATACCAGAAAATGTGTTCTGTTAACACTAAGAAAACGCATTAATTTGACTTAAGACTAAAAAGAAAATATGATGGTTAAATTTAAATTAAAAAGTAAAGAAAGATACCCTTAATTAAAATTTTTACAATGATTCTGAATTTTGTCTTGCAACATATGTATGCATGTCTTTCATAATACAGAAAATAAATAAAGAAATGAAAGTATGATGATGTTCTGAACCTCGTTGCTAATTTTTCATGAAGGATTAATAAAGTATGATTAATTCTGGTGAAATTTTGTACTTGATGATTGGCTACATTCTCTATATTTGTACATAATTATGTTAAAAAAGAACGGAGTATTTTGAAGGAACATTAAAATAATGACAACATATGCAGCATTAGAGTCGATCCACATTAGGATGTTAGAATTATTTACTTAAAGATTCTGACATTTCTTTAATAATTAAAAACAAATTTTACGTTGCACGTTTAATTCAAATTATGTTTTGAACCTCTTTAGGAAATCTGGTAAGGATCTGAGTTAATTAATGGTGACAGATTCTTTTTCATTCACTGCACTGGTGTGACTATTAAAAAGACTTGCAGGGGAATTTTAATTTTCAAATCAGATTTTATCATTTGCATCCTAACTTTTAAGGCATTAAATATAATTGAATTATTAATTTCAAAGTATGCTTTTTCTATTTTAATGCATAATGGCATAAATATATCAACATTGGCATAATGATATTAAACAACACGAAGTTTTGTACAGATATTTTTACCATACCTCGAATCAATTTCGAGGAATGTATTTTTGGTAATGGTATAGCAGTATTTTTTAACGAGTGATAAAAGAACCTATCAAAGATGAAAAAAAGGGACTAATAAAAAATTAATCAAAAAGGTAAAGATTACAGCATTCTGTAACGTATCGGAGAGGACATTAGAGCAGGAATTAAAATGGGGGGAGCAACTACAATCATTGGATTAGCTAAAGCTGACCCAAAGACCCCCAAGTCACGTGACTCAACAACGACGAATGGTTGGCACCTTTTTGCGTGAAACATGCAAAGGAAACCCGATTTCTTCCAATGCTTTGCTTTAAAATCCATCACGTGACTTGGGCTCTTGGTTTCATTAATGAAAGTCTTCACTCCCTCCATTTTATCTCTTCTCAATGGAGAGGACAAATAACGCAGACAAATCTGTTACTCAGAGCCAGACTAAAGAGAATAAAAAAATGGTGATTTTATGATTATTACTGCATTGTATGTAGAATTTTTCCGCATTGAGCCATACCAACGTAACTACTTTATAACTATTTACCAGTGTTATAATAGTAAGAGTCACAAACTTTGTACGCACCAGAATAACGTCTTTACGCTCCCCTAAAAAGTAGTGATAATGTGACTTTCGTTAGTATGGTTTTATGTACAGAAGTGAAGAAATTATTCCTTGATAGTCTGAGATTGTTTCGCTGGCGCGGAAAACTTGCTTTTCTCTTTAGTTTCTTTGTACGCAAATTTAATTCAGCATCAAAGATGGAGATTTTAAACGAAATATTGTGCCTAAAATATTACGCAGGTAAAAGAGTAATATAATATGATAAGGGTATTAACTCGATGACAATAATTTACAGATTCTCACATGCTTTGACATTATAATTACGGTGATCTTTTTATACCTAGAAATACGGTGGGGGTCATTTTGACCCCTGAGAAGAAATCTGCACAGTTTCCTATATAATGTTAAATATTTTTAAAAAATAATTTAAAATGAACATTTTTATAATAAATGCAGTTTATTTAAAAAATACAGAATTTCAGGGTACATAATAAAATATTAATAAAATAAAATAAAATGCTCCTTGAAAAACCAGAGCTGTTTCAGTTGCATTTCAGAAGATAGCGGCAAATGGTTCCTTTTATGTACAAAAACATTATAAATGCTTCAGGTTCTTAAAATGATATGTTCTAAGAGTCATCTTTGAGTTTCTGCTCTGGTTTAGCATCAGTATGATTATGTATAACTGTATTTATTTGCAGTTTTTTTTTTTGCTCAAAAAGGTGCAAATGACACCTACCCGCAATTTTTGTTTAATCCTTTAGTTTGGGTTTATAAGAATTACAATATTCTTGAAAACGTTTTATTATTAAACAGCACGATTATTTAGGGAAAGTAAAGGTAGGATTAAGCTTTTTACGAAAATACAGTAGAGTAGTTAGCAAAAAAAGTTTGGTTGGGGTCAAAATGACCCCTCCCGTAATTCTAGTGTTGAATCACACTTCACGTTTGAAGTACGACTCAAAGCATGCAGTAGTATGAAAATTATTGCCATTGAGTTAATACATTGTTATTTTACCAGCCTAATTTTAATCCCCAGAGTTATCATTCTCTGAGGATAATATTATATGCGTTCGTAATAAATTATATTAATCTTAAGATGCTATGAAATAAAAATGGGAATATTTTTTTTTAATCGGTAGGAAGTTATAGTTTTTCTGGTTTAACTTTGCATTACTTTAAAAAAAAAAAAAAAAAAAAAAAAGAACATCGCTTTTCTCATATGGTTCAGAGTTATCATAACTGTCAGGATAGCTTTCATGTAAGTTAATAATTCATTTTCATATTTTTAAAAACTTCTTTCTTATTTTTATAAAGCTATACAAATAGGGGCGTGCGCAGGGGAAGGAGGGACACCTGTTATCCCGGGCGCGAGCCTGGAGGGGGCTCAATATTTTTAAAATGAAGGGTGAAATACAGGGTAAACAAAATAAAGGGGGGGGGAGCGTTTAGGTCATTTTTGTAACGGGTCCCAAAATGTCTGTGCATGCCCCTACATACAAAACTTCAGGGTTCATCCTTCATTTTTATGTCAATAGGTGCAATGTGAGTGGAACAGTAGATATTATTGCTTTTAAAGGCCTTGGGTTTTGGGATCTGAATTGAAGGCTTCCTTTTTTGTGAGTAAGAGATTAAAGTTTAGGAGATGATTCCGTTCTACAAATACACTCCAGTTTTTAAGCGAAAAAAAATCGTCCCAGACAACATCATTTGGTGGTTGGATTTCTGCAATATTTTGTCCCTTATGTCCCCACCTTTACCTTGTAGTTTATAGTCAACATTATCTTGTTTACATTTAGCAGATAAAAAAAATGTGGGAGTGGGGTGGAGAAAGCAAAACTACTAGTCTCCTTAATTCTATTAAAAACACAGACTGATGGTTACAAAAAAGAAATGTAAAAGCTAATGGTGTAATTAACATGCAGATGAGCAAAAAATACATGAAAGAAGGTTTTAAAGTTAAAAACTTTTTGCAAGAAACTAAAACAGAAATAAGAAGAAGCATAAAATTTTAATTCACCTCTCTTATGTTTACGCGGGTTGGACTTTCGATTATTTTTTAGCAGTCTCAGAAAGGGGGAAAAAAATTTAATTATCACGTCTCACCTTACAAAACAGTAAAATTTAGACTTAAAAAGGCAATATATTTAAAAGGATAAAAAAGATTCTTTTAGTAGGCTAATTATGCTCTGTCATGGTAATCATCATGCATTTGTGTTCATAAAAACAGTTTATGTAATTAAAACGTCCAGCAGTATTATTAAAATGTGTGCAAATGATTTACCGGCCATATGTGTTGGCATGATTGGAGATCATATCTATTGCTTATCCTTATGTGCACTATTATACTAGATACGGTAGGAATCTTCAGAAATAGTAATTATGAAGCAGTATTAAAAACTATTCTATAAAAATCATTCTTACTTCTGATATTTATTTTTATACTTATTATATTCTAGATTTTTATATTAGGGGAAATATTTGGTCTTTTTAAGATCTTCCAGTTGTTTAAAACACTCCTATTAAAAAAGCATTGCCAGGTAGAATTTGCTGAAACAGTATACTGAATACTTTGCGACAATTACCTGTAAATCTTTTTTATACGAACTAGTAGCATAAAAAGATGTACTGGTGCGTGGAACAAAACGTGGACAAAAAGACATAGCAGTCGAGTCATACCACAAGGATAAAAATCGCATAGGAACAGAGGGTCGCTGACTCGCTTCATGCACACAAAGCCAGATACTGACGGATGCATGACATATCACATACTTATTACACAAATACGATTTTACTTAACATTTTAGCATTTGAGGGAGACTGCAGCGGTTGTTGAAATTAGCACTTTCAACAACTGCAGCTCTCATACGCGCGTTGCAATGAAAACGCAACCATTTTTGAAATCTTGTCAGAATGGATCGTTATTACGACGTCCGGTGCTTTGCCGTTACGACGCGTGTATGACAGCTAAAAGCCGAAAATTTCAACAACCGCTTTCCGCCTTTTTTAAAAATGAAAATGTTGTGTAAAATCGTGTTTGTGTGATAGGTATGTGATCTGTCGTGAATTCGTCAGTGTCTGCCTTTGTGTGCATGCAGCGCGTCAGTATTGCGTTTGCGACTCTCTGTTCCTATGCTATTTTTTTTATTTTTATCATTGTAAGATTGATCTGTCATGTCATTTCTTCCACGTTTTTTTAATCACCCTGTATATGAAAGGGCATTTTTTTTATTTATAAAGAGATATGTAACCGTTGCAAATGTATAGTTGAAATAAATGGAGTCTAATCCAATTTAGAGATATGTATAGCTCATATTGGAATATTGAGATTTGGTATAAGGGAAAGTAGGCTCGTGTGTATTTTAAACGAACTTTTAGTTAAATAACCATCTAGTTGTGCAAATCAAATGAATAAGGAGTTTTTCAAACTTACGGTTATAATCTAAAATTTTAAAGCCTATATTATTTCGTGGGAGATGTATTACAACTAAATGTATAATTTGGGATATTAGTAGAATACAAAATTTTTCGTTAGTTATGTTGTGCGTCTGGTCTCTCCTTTTATATCTCTTTCGTCATAAAAACATTTACTTGGAAGCCACTATAATATTTTTAGAAATATATTATTATTTTACTGTGTCAAAATGCTTATTCGAGACTTTACTAAATTTCACGAATTTATTTACTCAACGTGGTATTGATTGAGCGTTAATAAATAACATTTAGAATCAGAAAATGTTACTTAACATTGTAAAAGTAATAATGCAAATACGAAGTCAAATTAAAAGTAGAAATGACATATTAGTCTTTAGTCCTTTATTTAAAAAAATCTTTTGAGGAACTTCTTTTTGCTGAAAACCATTCGCTGTGCCAAACTTTAACATGAAACTTCTTCAAAACGTTAAGTTTTTGGGTTACATGAAAAAATGACAACTTTTTTACTTACTTTTACAAAAAAGGAAGTATTGTATTCGCGAAAAAATTGTCACTCAAAAATCGACCTTAATTTCCATTTTGCACACCCCCAAATGAAAGTTGCGGTTTTCTTTTGAACAGATCACACGTACATATGTACCTAAGAACGTATAGACGCCCGAAATATCAATTTTGACGTTTCCCGAGTTAATAACAACGAGTTTTCTCGTGACGTCTGTATGTACGTATGTATGTGCCTATGGTTGTATGTATGTCGCATAACTCAAGAACGGTATGTCCTAGAAAGTTGAAATTTGGTACGTAGACTCCTAGTGGGGTCTAGTTGTGCACCTCCCTTTTTGGTTGCATTCGGGTGTTTCTAAAGGGGTATTTTGCACCTTTTTGGGCGGAGTTCATTGTTAATTTCAATGCAAACTCAAGTGGTGTTATAATTTGGAGGACACTTGGCAATTATTGCCAGTCTTTTGGTCGCCAAGTTTTGTCGCCAACTTGGCGATTTTTTTTAAAATCTGGTTTCAATGTGGCCATTGTTGGTGATATTTAGAGAGTTAACTCTTGAATCACATTAAAATTGCAATAATGGGGAAATAACATTAAATAGGTGTAAAAGGAAGTCATGTGATGCACACATCAGCTTATTATATTTGCTGGTCACAACAACGAAGAAATATACGATGGAATCTATAAAATACTTGTTTTATGAAAAGTTCTTCATGCATTTTTTCCGGTTATAAGAGATGTTTTTGATATTGCTTTTCTTTGAATTCCATCTTTTATACTAGTATTACATATTTTCGAATTTTTGCGAGATATAAAGAAAACGTAATAAATTTTTTTGAAAATTTAAAAACCTAAGAATGATGAAAAAATAATTATTATCTATATTATAGGGTATGGGAAAGATGTTTAGATGAAAAAGCGTTCTTTCTTTTTCGAATTGTATTCGAGAAAGGCTTTTGACAGGAGAAGGGCAGTCAGTCAGACAGGAACAAATTGTTTATACCTCTAACATCAATTATTGTTTTTTCTTTTGAACTTCGGTTTTATTTATTTTTCTTTTTCAGTTTTGTATTAATAACATTGCCACATGAAATTTTTTTACAGTCATGTTTTCACTTCTTTTCAATTTTTAATTTCATTTAAGCGCTTTTTTTTATTTTTCTAGGTTTTACTAGTAAGATGGGGTAATTGAAAAGAAACCACTGAAAATTCTACTTTAAAAATAGTTTACTACAGTTAAAATTGTTCATGAAACATAACTTACTTGTAGAAAAATGCAGAACCTTAAATTAAAAAGTGGTGCTATTATTGATAAATTTAAGTTTGCTTGCATTGCTTAGAAGTTAACTTCAGAAAATAATGATAATAATAAATTACAGATATATAAAATATATACGAATACATATCCGATATTTTTCTCACTGTGTTAAATTATCTATAAGCTTTTTAACCAGATTGAACAAACGTGATCGAAAATTGTTAAATTAATATATTTAAATATTATTATTTAAAGTATAATTTTTATAGGTAATCGGAATAAAGTTTCTCGAATCCGTTTCAAGCAAAGCTTAATTAGATTAGTTAGAGAATGACTTACAATTCATTTAGAATACTAAGCAATTAAACCCTTGAGGTAGAAAATGAATAGATTTATATGCAGGAAATCAATATGTTTGGATTCCACCGGCAGCCTAAGATTCTCAATTCTATAATGAATAAATTCCAGTAAATTTTAGCCTTGATATCAAAATCTTCAGACTGAGATGATAAGTGGCTTCAAAGAATTAAGATGTAAAATCATTTAAATTAATTAATTATAAGTGTAAGGGATTGAATTTATTAACCTAGTTTGAAATTCGTATTAATTTCACTTAGAATTTTAAATTCATTCTAGCGGCGAAACAGAGAGGATGTCATTTATTTTTCATACATAATTTAAGAGATGATGATTTTTTTTAAAATTCAATAACTCAATTAGAATTAATATGCAAGTTAAATGCTGCCATGAATTAAAATTATTGTATAGATTCAATTAAATATTGATTATGAAACTTTTTTAGGAATTAAGACTTTTTTTACCTAGATGAAAACGTTTTGTCTAGAAATACTACTGGTTGTATTACTTACGGATCCATACATGTGTCTAGCTGCCAGTCATTTTTTTAGTCTGTCTGTCTAATCCGTTCATCTTAAAACACATAAAATGTAATGCATAAAACATTGATTGTATCAGACTCCAATTCATGACAATTATACAGGGTGCATCACAATTCCCCATGAGGTTTGAAAGGTTTAATAAAACAAACAATTTACTATCATAGCAAAAGTATTGACTTTACTAGAGAAAGAAACTCCACAAGTTTTGTTTTACAAATGTTCGAAACGTATACCTTTCGTAATGCGGTAGTTATTAGGTCTCAAGTCTAATTCTTGTTTCACTCGCTATAACATATAACGATCAATGGTTGTTCATTTTCTAATAAGATAGAGGGAAAAGTTGCTAAACACAGTTAGAAATAGTTATTAAAAGTTAAGGTTAAACATTTTGTATAATAGTAAAAAATAAAATAGTTGTCTCTTAAGTAAGCAAAAATCCATAAAATTTCTTGAATTCATGAATAATCTACGAAACATCTATTACATTCATCATGGTTAAGTCGACGAAGAAAGATATTTTGTTTTGTACTGCTAAGTTTTTTTCTGATACTTGGATTAAAAAAAAAAAAAAAAAAACTGCAATTTTCTGAATTATTTCATGCGAAAATAAAATTTATGGTGCTTTCGTTTTTTTAAAATGTTTTATATAAAATGATTTAAATTTCTATTTCTTCTATATACGCTTAAGCCATTGTTTTTTATATTGTTGAAAATAAAAAAAGCCTCAACTATCACTATAAACGAGAAGCGTTTTGGTATATGTTGTGTCAAAATTAAACAATTCCGCCCGTTCGATCAGCATTTATATAGGATTGAAATTTATCTGCAGATCCTAATAATAAAGTTTTTTCTACTTTTTCTCAAAGCAATGCGAGGAAATATATATACTTTCTTGAACGCTTTAAATATTTTAGGTGGGCAGAATCCTCGAGATTCAATGAATTCCTTTACCGTAAATACCTTGTCAAAATTAAAGGACCCGTGAATAATCCGTTTAATTGAATTCAATCACGACTTGACAACCAAGATTCTGGAAGGGCTAATAAATCAATGAAGAATCGTTTTGTAATTTGTGTAATTGGTTATATTAAATGCTAACATGTAGTAAGTCTCCTGAAATTTGATAATATTTGGGGAAATTTCGGAATACAACACTCTCTCTCATTATCGCTTGACAGTTCCTATTTCTGAAACATTTAGCGGGCTCTTATTGTACCTTTTGAATAATTAAGAACAGGAGCAATGTGCGTTTACACAATAATTTAGCAGTTTAACTAAAAGCTGTACTTTTTGTTTCATTTGAAATTTCCCGTTTGCTTTCAAATCAGCAAAATTTATATAACGACTGCAATTACCAAGGTTCAGTTTCACATCTATAATTCAAGATAGCATAAAAAGTAGCTGAGCTGCTATATTTATGTTTACAGTATGTGCCTGATATGAAAACATAGACAACGACTTGAGTAGATGAGAGAGGAGGGGCACACAGTGCATCCAAATAACACTGCGCGAGGGGAAAAAAAAAACCTTCAAAGTGGCTCTGACACCATTCCTGCTGATTCCTATGTAAACTTAACCCCTGAATACAAATATGAACACCATTTTAGCTCATCAACCACTCCACTTTTTGAAAATGACGCCCCCTCCCAATTTATTTCAGTTTTCGACAGTTTTATAGAAATTATTTTTATTTGAAGGGGGAGAAGCATTGCATTAACTATTAAAATTCTTCTGATGGAATAGGGAGGAGTAGCGTTCAAAAGCATGGTCATCTGTAGCACCTTCGGTGACTCATGGGGAGTATTCTTCTCCAAAATATTTAAGAACTCATCGAAAACGATATTTTCTTTCTAGAGGTTTGTTTTGCATTTTTAACGTATTTTTAGACATAAAACCAGAACATCGCACTCACTCTTCTGAGTCCCATGTCCGAAAAAAAAAATCACGTATCAAAGATTTAAAAAAATAATTATAATCTTGTAGGCATCGCGTGAAGCAAACGAGTTGCACCGCAGACCTACAATAAAGAAACTTTCGCATTATTCATATTTATTCAAACTACATCCACAGATATAATTAAGATTAAAAATGAAAATAAGTGTGCTCATAATATGGCATTAATGTAAATTTATATTTTTAGGGATGTCCCCACATTGTTTATCCCTTCAGAATATAGTGATAATCAAAAAAGAAGAAAAATTACTGACAATAACTGTCAAGCCTGAGATAAAAGTATTAAAACTTTACATAAAAAACCATATAACGTTACCGCTCTGCTACAAACTCTTGCTACAAATAGACACCCCGTATTTATATACACAAACACACGCGCATACATAATTCTTTTTTATAAATATGGCGTGTGTGTGTTTGTGTGTGCAATGGTTTAAAATAAAAAGAAGATGAAAAAAATAAATAACTTTAGCTGTGGATTGCGCAAGTATGTTTTTTTCTCTTTTTATTCTCACTTATAATTTATTTAAGTTTTATCTAGTTTTAGTTTTATCTCTTGTATAATAATGATTGTTAGAAAGCAGTAAACATTTTAAATAAGTCAAAAAAAAGTTCTCTGCATTTGTGCATTTTCCTTTGGGATAAATTTTCTCTATACAGATTTAGTTTATCTTAACGCATCACACGTGCTTGGTTATGGAAATCTGAGCGTTATACTGGTACTTTATTTGTAATCTTTAGCACGCGAAAAATTAATTCCAAGTATCAAGTTCAAGAACAAGCTCAATTTGTGAAAACCAGCCCTTTCTCCATTTACCGTATCTGCAGTTAAAGGATTTAAACTTCTACCCGTTCTTCTTATACCTTGCAGATCAATAGCAGTGCTATTGTTTCCTGTAACATGGAAACTTCATTAAATATGCATTAATGACTATTGATTTATGCCACTTAAGTTTTTACTGATGCGCTTGAAACAGGTGTAACTCACCATCAATCAATAGTTATGAATGAATTTTTAATAAACATGGTCTTTCAAATTTAGATTTGCGCAGTCTTATACATAGACAAATGTAGCTGTTTTAAGTTTCGACGATGATTGAATGTTTCTTCTTTTACTTTCCCTCACGAATTGCAGGCTAAGGAGATGGTTTTGAAGCTTTCGGTTGAAAATTTTGTTGCGTAAGAACGTATTGTTATTCTTTCGTATTTCAGGGAAATTAATTTGCATATACTTTGTGTTTCGCTTGATGTTATCCTTAGATACTCAGACACTAACTACCACATAAAAATTTAGTCTACTGCAAACTTATAAACGACATTGTGCTTTTCCCCATCCCCGTTTTAGCTTGAAACTAGGCACATTTAAGTATTATCCTTGTCATGTCTATATATTTCCTTCATTTTTTATCAATCAAATAAATAAATAAATAAAATTTCAATACGATTAAATGATTTTGCAAATTTACTTTTCGGAAAATAGTGACGACGTTCTATTGGAGATTTTTAACTTGAGTTTTATAGATTCTGAGCAAACAGGTATGTAAATGCTATATAAAAACTGAGGTAACAATTAAAAAAAACCTACTTCACTCTTAATTTATGAACATGATACAACTGAACTAATCCATATTTCTCCTTCGAACTTCTGACTTTAAAATTTAAATTTTAAATGTATATTGTTTGCATCATAAGCGTTGCAATACAGTCAATAAAGCTGGTGTTTTTAACAATGTGATAGGGAAAGAATGTTTCTTGAAATAGTTACATAACTACTTTTTTTCATAATAATAATTGTACTTTCCTACTACATCTTGATCTTACTAATGCGATCTTAGTTATACATGAAAATACTTCGACTGGTTTAGATATACATAAAGGAATTCAGATTTGTACACATGTTTGGAATATACCGCTTGAAAAATTAAAGCAAAATTTAGGTTATTAAAATCAACACTCATTCTGAAAATCACTATCGGTCACAACATATTCAAGTTTTTTTTTTTTTTTTTGAAGATGTCTTTTATCGACGAAATGTTATGTCGAAAACCGACATCACGAAATGATTTACAGCTGAAGTGATTGCAAACGAAATGACAAGCCACAAAAGTGAAGATTCACAGAGTTCTCTAATGCAGAAAAATTAATCCTTATTTTAGCCCTGATCAGCATAATAATAGAAAAAACGAGCTGATGTGTGCATCACATGACTTCCTTTTACTCCAATTTAATGTCATTTTCTCATTATTGACAGTTTTAATGTGATTCAATAGTTTACTCTGTAAATATTACCAACAGTGGCCAAATTGAAACCAGATTAAAAAAAAAAGTCGTCAAATTTGTCACTAAGCTGGCGATAAACTTGGCGACCAAAAGACTGGCGATATATCCCCAAGTTAACGACAAATTATAACACCACTTGAGTTTACATCGAAATTGACCATGATTTCCCCACCCCCAAACAGGAGCGAAAGACCCCTTTAGAAACAACCGAATGCAACCAAAACGGGAGGTGCACAACTAGACCCCACTGGGAGTCTATGTACCAAATTTCAACGTTCTAGGACATTCTGTTCTTGAGTTATGCGACATACATATGCACATACTCATGTACGCCACATACATACAGATGTCACGAGAAAACTCGTTTTTTTTTCTCGGGAATCGTCAAAATGGTTACTTCGCGTGTCTATACGTTCTTAGGCACTTATCCACGTGTGGTCGAGTCGAAAAAAAAGAAAAAAAAACAACATTCAATCGGGGGTGAGCAAAATGGAAATTAAGGTCGATTTTAGAGTGAAATTTTTATCGCGAATACAATACTTCCTTTTTGGCAAAAGGAAGTAATAATAGCTTTTTTATTATGCTAATAAATTGACTTTTAAAACTTAAAAATATACATACAAGAATTTGAGAATGCAGCAAAATTATCTACACCATTAAAACCCGTGCCCGTCTCTCTGTGTGTCCCGTAACCCTATCTCCTTCGAAGAGAAGAGTCACTCCGCCTTGTGTCACTTCTCTAAACTTTAAGGGACTGGACGGTCATCCAGGGGTGAGCCTATCCACCGCAAGTGGCGAACGAGGATTAGCGAGCGAATCCTCCAAGTAGATTCAAGTCTGCAGTATTGAAAATAGCTGTTATTGATTTTTTACGCAATGGATCAGGAAATATGTGCAACACATGTCATTATTATTATCATTACACTCAAACCTGTTTTTGTGTGGTCTTTTTTTGCGCGATATATATTTATTGTGCTGTATATGAAAATTTCAATAACATTGGGACTCAGCTGTCTAACTTTCCTTTAAAACGAGTGCTTAATAGGATAATTTTGATCTATTATTGTTATTTTGGTTTCTCTAAAAAAAGTAAGACTCTTAAGCTTGGATCAGATTCAATCAAAGTGATATTTCGAATCGTCTATAACATTTACGGAGACAAATCTTTCGTCGCAATCGCGTGAACAAGACGTGGTGGGTTGATCTGACAGATCATTTTGCTCTTACTCACGTTAACGATAAATCAGTTTTAATTATGTTATTTTGCAACTTTATATTTGCGATTGCGATTGATGTTAGTTTGGGTGTACTAAATAATTGCTTTATCTCTCAATTGGCAATATTTTCCTTTACTTTATAATTATTTCAACAGGAATCTGTTAAATAAAATAGCGTAGCATTAAAAATGGAATGTACTATGTAAATTAAATTCAAATTTATTTGTTACGGTACTAGCCAAAAGTAATTAATTCAATGGTATAAAATATGGAATAGAATATCGTTTTTGGTGATATTGGGAAATTTGGATTTGTTCTCATGCAGCAAAGCACGAGCCCATAGATGTATCAAAAGGACATGAAGACAACTCCTCCACTTCTCCCCCGAATGATAACAAGACCTTCTCTGTTTTGGTGGGAGATATGGAGTGACTTTCCATCGCCGTCCCACAAAGAAACCCTGGACAACAGCTGACTTGATTGAAATTTTGACAAAACAAAATACAGTAACACCAAAATCAGAACACAGGAAAATGAAGCAAAAGGACATGAAAGAAACAGCAAAATCATCTTGCTTCTTTCTTCATTTATTAGTTTATGTTTTTCTGTTTCTTCCTGAGTATTTAGTTTTTATGGCGTCACGATGAATATTTTGCATAAAAAAATATTGGACCACTTAAAATTTCTCTTCATTTGGTTCAGTGTTAATTTTTGAAACGGAGAAAAGTTTCAAAGCAATATTGTAAAAAGCAATGGTATGCACTAGTACTTTGTTGTTTTGTATGTTGCTTTGATGATTTATTACTTTGCTTTCTGAGTTTTTATGCTTTTGTACATTTAAAACAGAAAACAAAGTTTAGGCAAAACGGTATAAATATATATTTTTTTACTTGACTTTAATGGACTAGACTATTTATATTCTATCTACAAGAGGATGTCCGAGAGAAAACGCAAGAAGTGAACTGCAATTAAAAAAATAAGATTTATGTTTTGAAATAATTATTTTAAAATCAGCATGAACAAAACAATTTATATTGACAAAAAAAAGGTTTTGCATTTATTTTTGTAGAAAATTAAATTCTGTTTTAAAATAAAATTTAAAGCATAATTATCTTTTGTTTTAAGTTGATAAATATTTTGACATGAGAAGACACTTTTTGTTTAAGGAATACTGCGGTGGAAAGGTTAAAGTGCAGTAACTGCAAATATTTCATTTTTCATTTTTTTTTCTTTGTACATTTGTCATCTATTGCACTAAACTTTATTGCACAAGCTTGCTTATGTAGTTCCTGCTGAAAATAAAAAGCGAAACTAACTTCAAATTCCAACATCTCCCTAGTGTTAGAATGGAATACAAAACGCGTTTCTAAAAAAATACCTTAAAAACTCATTTCTCCATATACTGCGCTTCACCTTTCAACAGCAGAATATCTCTTTTTGTAGTTCTTTATGTTTTACTATATTAAAGGCACTTATTCTTAAGTGCCAACTGCTTTTGATATTAAAGTAATATCAAAAGCAGTTGGCACTTAAGAAGAAAAACATAGTTGTCAAGAGAAACACAGGCGTCCAAAGATCAGCGTACGATAAATTAAAAGCTAAACATTGCCGACTAAAACAACGTTTTAAAATTCGGTAATTTTTGTAAAACTTTATAGTTTCGCTCCGAAATTTGTTTTTCTTTGCATGTGTCAACAACTCATCTGCTGTGAGAAAGTAAAGTTCAGTATCTGCATAAATGAGTTTTTGAGATATTTGAATAAACGCGTTTGGATTCCATACTAACAATAGGGATTTGAAGTTTTCATCATACTTTATTTTCGGTAGAAACCAAATAAGTAAGCTTGTACAATAAAGGTAGAAATCAACAACAGATGATTTGCTGATATTGCGTTTCACCTTCCCACGGTACTGGTGCACTACTGGTGGATTTACCTTATACGAATTTTGTAACCATAAAGTTCGAGTATGTCAAATTAATTTACTGCAAATTCGTTAAAAAATAGAGTTCATTTTTAACAGGATCGGGAGCAGATTCTATTTTTACTAAGAAATTAATGTGCACATTTTTCGACGAACAGTAGTAAGCATTTATTTACTATGTTAAAATTACATTTATTTGCATAATGGACGAGAAGATATTTTCATTAGATTTCATCTTTAAAATTTATATTGGAAAATGTTTCACATTAAATAGCTTTTTGTGCATGAAATCGAATCTTCCTCTTAAAGATAGTTTTGAGACTTTAATTATTGTAAGAAGCAACATTTTTGTTACATTGAGATGCTTCATCGACTATACACTTCCCCCTTTTGCAAGCAGCGGCGGGGGGGGGGGGGTTAAAATCAGAATCGTTCTAAAATAACATTTGAACTTTTTTAAGTATGAGATATTTTTTTATGCACCACTTACAAATGTACAGCAAATTGTACTAAATTTGAATGTATGAGCATCTTTCACTTACCATTTATGCAAAATGACATCATTCATCAATAGCAGTAGTCGATGTTGACACGACGTTTATGTCATTACAGTCGAGTCCCGACTTACGCGAGGGATGCGTTCCAAGACTCCTCGCGTAAGTTGAAATTTCTCGTTGTGAAAAAATATATGCATACATTTTTTTTTTAAAGCTTACCAAATTTCTTTAGACACTTATTAACATCCCTTAAACTGCTCTAAAGCATTCCTCAAATATACACTATAGTTTTTTGCATATAGAACTGAACATTTACTGTATTTAAAAAATAAAAAATTGTTTTATTGACATGAAATACTTTAAGATGCACAAAATGAATGACCAATGGGAGGGAAAGACACACGGAGGTAAAACAACACGGCACGCGCTGCATGTAGTAATACTAAAATGATGCACTATAACGGTACTGTACAATAGTTACAGTAACACTATTTAAGAGTTAAAAAATGAAGATAGTGATAATTTATGCTTCATGATCAGATCGTTATTCTTATCTAATACATTTTTAAACACGGTTGCTTCGCCTTTTCTTTTATAACGTTTCAATTTGTGGCAACATCTCCTCTTCCTGATCTTTTCATTAATAAACATTAACAGAGCAACTTCTACTTTCATAAAATTTGCTTTGCTAGACTGCTTTGCAAGCTTCAATATTGAAACCAAGTTCTGAACTTTTACGAATATCTTTGTTTTGAATTTTAATTGTACGTATGGAACATTAACTCATACTTATTGTCGCGCTACTTTCGACGTTTTATGGTAGTTATCGAGAGTCTTTGCTTTTTTTTTTTTAAATCAGAAACTTTTTTTTCTATCTTCACAAACTTTAGATGAAAGTGCCACAGGGTGCCATTGTATTTCACCAACTTTAATATTTAGAATGAAAAAAAAAAGAAAGAAAGGTGCTGGGTTTTTGTTTGATGCATGGACTAGTTTGATGTGGGAAGTTTGGCTGTCAGTGATGCTTAAAAAGATGTAATAACATTCACGAAATCACTATTTAGTAGTTAATAACGAAACTGATACTTTCTTCCAAAAAAACCTCGTGTTGTGGGTGAAAAATTCGTGTTGTGGGCGAAAAATTCGTGTTAGCTCTAAAATTCGTTACTCGTGAAAAATTCGCGTTATAGCCATTTCGCGTAAGTTGAATAGCGTTGTAGTGGGAGTCGACTGTAGATGTAGCAAGTAATATTATTCCGTTTTGAGCAATTCTCGAAGACTTAGAGAAAATGTAGGGTAAGCTGGGGAATTAAACTGAAAATAGTAAGTCGATCCTATTTTCAATTTGCCCGTTACTTCTAGATTTTGAAAAAATGATCAACCTATTTATTTTTTATTTAAACACGATACCCGATTTTTACATTTGTCGACTAGAACTACCTTCTTCAGAAAAAGTTTGAAAACAAACTGAATTTGAAAAACTAAAAAAAAAAAAATGTTTTTACAAAATGATTGCAGACAAAATAAACCGGACTTCTTTCAACTCAAACCAGCTTACTTTACTCTAGAAATTTATTTTGTTTACCAAAAAGACGCATGACGTTTTTACAATTTAATAAAGAAATAGAGATGAACTACCGGACTACGCTTTAACAAGATGTCAAAAATTGTAATCCATGACGCAATGCCCTGAAAAAGATGCCAATGTCTAAAAGCTTTCCAAAATTCTAAAGAACAATGGTTTAACTGAAAGACGTATATCAAATAAGACAATAAAAAAGGTCTTGTCTCCTTAAATTTTGATAAAAACTCTTTCCAAAATGTCAACCGATAAACATATTTAAATTCAGTACTGTAGAAATTTTATTTTTATCTTCTATACTTACGTTTTTCTTTTCTTTTTTCAGGGTAGACTGAAACAAACGGCGTTTACACTGGTTTGTTGACATGTAATGTTATAGTAAGTAATTTATTTGCTATTTGGCTAAATCTAACTCTTCAAATTTGAAGAGGAGTATGACGTGAAAATGCATTTTGAGAGGTGTTTTTTTTTGCTCGATAAAGGAGTGTGGGTGAAAAAACCAGTAAAAAATGAAAAAATTATTGGAATTGAGTAGAAAAAGTATTTATTTTATGAAATGACAGTGGACATATGCAAGCTGTGTGTATTCTGTGGTAAAAAAAAAAAAAAAAAAAAAAAAAAAAAAAACCTTATTTGTATAATGCTTGATATCAATCTATAAATGCAGGAGAGGTTGATCAACTATGAATATGTAACCAGTAAAGTGTTTTATATGGAGCTTTGAAAAATTTAAAAATTCATTAAAAATGAATAAATTAAACTGTGAAAAGATATATTGGGGGGAGATGGGAGGCTATATTTTTTTGTTTATCATTTCCAAAGTGAATTCAATTGTTAATTTTTACTCTTAAGAAATTCTTAGCTAGTTTATCGTTTAGAATCTGAAAATAGATTCACTGTCGTTTTTAAAATTAATAATCGAAAATTAAATTTTATATGGAAGCGCTCGTGCCGATGGCAACTTAGTTTAACGAAACAAAACGTTTATCACCAACTTCAAAGCAAATGTTTCAATTTACATTTAGTTGAAACTCTAGGTAGAAATATCTGATGAAACAGAACAACATCGAAGGTTATGCAAATCATTTAAGCCTTGAGAAGAACATGCATTCAGTGCGGATTTTAAAATTTTCAGTGTTAGTTTGTCTAACGATGCTCTAGTTGGCAACTATTTGTATTTAAAGGTGAAATATTTCACTCCCGGACTCTCCCCAGGGCAAATTCCACACAAAGGCGGCAGTGTTGTGTGGGAGAAAAGTGGTTTTAAGGAAACAGAAAAAAAAGAGTTTTACTTTGTATGAGTAAAGATAAATCAAACAAATATCTTCCCTCGGTTATAGGACTATCGAATTGACTTATGTGCTTACAGAGTTTTACTAACCAGGGGCTCTTAGAATAGTGCAATAGTTTGCATTAAAAATGCATTGAAGACCACTTAGCGTGAAATGAATGTTCAACTTATTTCGATTTTTTTCAGAAAATTTTCTTTACTGTGAATCATTCTTCTTTAAGAGGATTATTTTGAGGCTACTTCAAAGTCGTTAAATAGAGATCCTACCATTGTAACAAGATTAATTTTCGACAATGGGATGAACTTGAAATAAGATGCTCATTCGTGACCGGTTCATACTAAATATTTTTTTAAAAGGGGGGAAAAGGTCTATTTTCTTCTTATTATACGTGGCAACATCTCTGCAGTTTAGCGTTTAAAAACAAAGAACTCCCGACACATACACACACACACACACACACACACACACACACACACATATATATATATATATATATATATATATATATATATATATATATATATATATATATATATATATATATATATATATATATATATATATATATATATATATATGTGTGTGTATGCATACGCACATTGGATTTGCCACTATTTTAAACATGCTGCGCAAAATATTCAACTATTTTAACGCAAGAAAATTAAATCAAAATTATTTAGAAAAACTAAAATATTTTGTCACTGTGAAACACTGCGTCCTAAAATGCATTAAAGGACCCTATAGCAAGAGAAAAGCTTTTTTCCCGACAAGGCGCTCACAGGAAATTGGCAGGAAGCCCAAAGCTACTTTCTAAGATAAATGGATTTGTTCATACAAGATTCAGCCCCCCATAGAAGTTTCTTCTGGGAGTTTTTTTTTATATTTTCATTATTGTTCTCGGGTTTATTTTAAGATGATGGAAATGCCGCAAGTGGCATGCTAAGTAAGAAGGCAAAAATGTGTTGCCAACAGGCGATGGTAGCATCTCCGATTAGTTTACTTAGATCTTGCAGCACAATTATTTCCGCGTAATGAAATATTGGCTGTAAGCCATGAAATTTATTCGTTTCTTGTGAAGAAGAAATCTTAGAGATGCTATTTAGATGATTCAGAAGTCATTTTATTAGCTCTCGAGTTATTTAGCGTTGTTAAAAGATGACTTAATACGTGATTAGTATTGTCAGTATTTTTCACATCGGGCATTTGTTTTCCGTTTCGGAAATCAACAGTTTTTTACTTACGGAAATATATTTATTTAGAGTTTCTTTAAAGGAATTATCACCAATTATTGAAACACATGCGGGATATATAGAAGCTCCTTTACCGATTTTAAGACTTAGAATGTTACAATGCATGTTTCAGATTTATTTATTGATGATTATTTGAAACCTGCTTTTTTCCTTAAAGTGGAAAACGATAAAATTCTTTATGCTTAAGAATTTATGATAATACAGTTCTAGATAAAACCATCCCTTCTTTTTTTAAATTTTAATTACATAGCCGTATGAAATGCTTCAAATCAACAGGAGTAGGGTTTAGTGTAAAATGCTAACTGTGAAAATGCTGTTATAAGTTCATATTCCTTTAAAAAACACCATCAACATCCAAACTTTAAACGATATTTTGCTGCTTTTTATTGAAGATTTCCCATTCCCCAAGCCGTCAGAAATACCTGCTTTAAGCTGTTAAAAATGTATATTTAACTTTTCACATGCGTTAAATTTAGTTACCTTTTTTTACAACATTATCTTTCGTTTTTATACCCTTAAGATTTTTACATTCAACAACTATTACAGCTTTCTCGAATGAAGCTCGAACACATGTGTGCAGTTACAGGACGCAGTATTATGCTGACTGCACACCGATACAAAAAGCCTTTGTTTTCATTTTTGTAGCATAAGGTTGTTTCTGTGCCTTTAAAACCGCCAAAGAGAGCGTTTTCTTTTGTATTTTGCGTCATAGTAGGATGAAAAACAAATGAATAAGCAATGGACAAAACGAGGGAGCCTTAACTAAATTGTGAAAAACCAACGTCGCGACCAGAAACACTGCGACAAAAAATCCGTTTTTTTCGGGATTAAATTCAGCATAAAACTTAACTATTTATTAATAAATTCACCAATTTTTAAATAAACTGTGTACAACACTTAGAAAAATAGATTGATTTTATATTTACGTTTCGGTTCTGTCCCTAAAATGTTTTTTTTCCTTTCACTTTTACTTTCAAAGCAACTGATTTTTTTGGCGTTTTTAATGCTATAATATACCGAATTTTTAATCACTAAGTGAAAAAAAATGGTGTGATGGGTTATCAATAATAAAACTTTCTTTTCTTTAAAAAAAATATTTTGTTAAAAAAAGTTAGCACTTATTTCATAAAATTTTACATAACATTACTTTTAAATAATTTAAACATTAATCAAAGCAATCAATTGTTTAAAAATTGTTTCAACGCACTTCCTTCACTTTATCATACCTAACTTCCAGTTCATTTAACTACAATTACTTTTTTAGATATATTTAAGAAACAACCTTTAAATAATCCTGAAACATCTGTTGAAAGTTTCTTCGTGTACTTTCGAACATGCGTTAAAGTATCGATCATTTAAGAAATAAATATCTGAAATATGTTAAGTTGAAAACAAAAGAAATGTTTTTTTAACAAATGTTTCAATAAATTTTGAGTCTTTTGCTCCTGAAAATTTTATAAAAACTACATGTCTTGCTTTGCGCTCAGTTAGCTTCTTAATGCACACATTTTTGAACATAAATGAAGTATATTTTGTAACTTGGCTAGCCCTAAACTTCTGGGAAAGGCGGCAGATAGATGATTGAGAAGAAGGGGGGAGGGGGGGGGAGGAAAGTGGAACCCAAAAGTAATCCGCTTAAATAAACTGATCATGCTTCATTTCTCAAAATATGCAATGCGAAAGGATTTCAAGAGAAATTGGCAAAGAGTCTTCGGAAAATCATAGTGCACTATAGTGCAATTAGAATTTTATTTGTTTTTAAAACTTTCAAAATTTTCGTCTGATCAATTTTCTTCCACGTACTGTATAAAATACTTGAAAACCATTTCGTTCAACTTCTAACTTTATTCTGTCTTTGTAGGGATTAGACCAAGTAGTGAATAAACAACCCTCAATGAATAAACAGCTTATTTTTTTTTAATGCTTAAAATTTTTTGATTAGATTAATTAACCGTAGCAACTTAATTATCTACATTTCCAAGCAGAAAAAGACTTGAAAATGCTGTTTGTCTATTGATTGGAGTGTTCATCCATTGGGTTGAAGCAAATATTTTTATTTCAACCCCCAAATACCCTGACGCTCGACCGCAAAAGTCCTCGCCATCTTTTAAAAATAAATTATATACATCATCAAAAATGGTTTTAATTTTCGCATGCCAATTGCTAATACTTTTGCGATGCTATGAATTTTGGAAAATGAAATTGCCCATTGGTATTCATTCACTGGTCAGTCTAACCTAATAGTTAAAATCTATATAAATAAAACGGAGAATATATACGTATGTGTGTTTATATGTTCCCTAAACAAATCCACTGTTTACATCGGATCTCGACCAAATTTGGCGGGGAGGTACTTAGGCACCCGCGAAGTAACGAAGAGGTTCTTTCAAACGCCATGAAATTCCGAACCTATCTTTTCGAAAGTGTATTATATTTTAGGGCCCGAAAATGGCATTAAATGGCTCTTTCTACCCGAAGTAATTATCAGACCAGTTCGATTTTAGTTCCGTTCGAAAGCCTGCGAAATATACCCTTGGAGTACATTTAATTCCTTCGAATTAATTTGCAGAAATGTAACTTAACTATAACTCAATACGTCTGGTTGCCAAAAGAACAGATTAGTTATTTAAAAACACATAAACTATTGACGCTTTTAAAATAAAACCAAGGCTGTAAAATCACCAGAAGAACAGTTATAAGCATTTTTAAACCTAATGGAACAGCATTTTTATATCGGAAAATTATCGCTTGCGCTGTCTCGTTTAAAATTAGCCTGAATTAAAACCATTCAGAAGGTTGCCCTTTCTTTTTCTCGACTGTGACTAATTTTTTTTTTGGATAAAAACTTCCCCTTTTGGTTATTATTTGGCGATTTATCTTCTTTCTTTTTTTTGACTGCCAGCAGAAGATAATCAAGGATTTTAGCTATATTTATGGAGGGTTACGTTTAATTTATTCGGGATTTTCCGATTTGCCGTTTTCTTTGTTTAAGAATGATTATTTTGAAGGGAAATTTTACGGTAATTTTTTTCTCTAATTGAAACCTGATTGCTGAACATGCGACACTTGACATAACTTTTATTTTTCAGGTACACCATGCAACGCAGCTGTATTTCATATACTTACTATACTGTAATGGAATAACCTTCAAGAGTTAAATATTCACAGCTGTTAAAAGTATTTTGGTGAAAAATATTTAACAGAAAACTTAGATTACTTATACATGGCTCTTTCTGAGAGCCATTATTATTGTTCGATGTTTGAACCGATATGAAAGAAAAAACTCATTTAATGGAGAATTTAGAATATTAATGGGAGTACACAAAGTTATTTTTTGAACCCTTTAATAAGTATAATAGAGAGTACAGACGTAACGGAGCATTTAGAATACCAATATAATACACTTTCGAAAAGATAGGCATACAAAAAGAAACTTTTTGAAATTTTAAATAAACATAATACAAACCTAATGGGGCGGAGGTGCATTTAAAATAACCATGGAGTTAATGGACGAATGAAAAAACAAGTCTTCCCTTTTGTCTGAAAAGCAGCGTTTGCCGAATTCATCTCTTTGTTCTCAACACCAATCATTTTGTGATGTTTACATACTTTAAAAATGTGGATTATTATTATTGTTATCCGGATCAAGATTTATACAAAACAGTTTAAAGACATTGTGAGAGTGTTTCTTTTATTTTTTTGCATTTTCGATAAAAGCGTCGATAGTTTGTGTTCTTAAATGACTATTCTGTTCTTTTTTTGGCAACCAGACGTATTGAGTTATATGATTAAAGTGAAGAAACAACGTAAATAAAGCACAAATTTTGAAGAAAATACAGCATATAGCTATTTATAGCTAGTATTGAGTTATAGTTATGTTACATTTCTGCAAATGGATTATATAATTGATAATATTTATTTTAGGCTGCTTAATATTATTTTAGGCTTCTAATCAATCAAGTAAAAGAACTTATATGTATATATACTTCAAAAACTCTTCTCTTTCTTTCAAATACTACATAAATAATAACGTGGGTACTGAAACATGGCCCTAATTATAAAATAACATTTTTAACCATTATGCACTTATTTTTATAACACAATAGCAATAAAAATACATTTATTTCTATGTGTAGAAGAAAACGCGTAATTAGAACTAAAAAATTATTTAAGTCACTCAACTGAATGTTATTTAGGATTATATGAAATATATTTGTACGTATTAAGCTTTTATTTTCCGTTTTGTAACATTAATGGTAAAATTTGAAATATTGGTAACGCTAACCTTGTTAAAACTCAGTTGAACTTGATTTTAGAAACAATCTAGGTAGTACGATTCCATTGCGCATGTGGAATGCGTAGTACATTAATTTGTTGAAAAATATTGAGAATGAAGTAAAAGTAAAGTAGCAAAAATAGAGTAGAGTTAGTAGTAGAAGAGAGTAGTAAAAGTAAAGAAGTAAAAGTCTAAAAAGACGTAATACATTATCCTTAAACAAAGTGTTTAATACATTACTAGCTAGACATAAAATGATTTAAATAACAAGAATAAGAATCTTATGTCTATCAGGATAACTTATCTTTGCCAGTAGTTCCCACGAAATTTTGCAAAAACTTCACAAGTAATAAAACTTGTTGATATGGAAATGTTTGCTATATTTCCCTACCCTGCAGTAAAAGTACAAGCTATACTATGCATTTACTTTAATTAAAATTAATTACTTCCGTTTAGTATTATACTTATGAATAGTTATGCTTTTACTTACGGAAGGCTCTTGGGAAACTTTTGATTCTACAAAGTAAACTCGACTCAAAGAAGTTTGGGAACAACTGATCTATTTTTTTTTCTGATACTGATTGCCGTGTTCTCAGAGGGCTGATTAGATGGTAGTCATATAATGTATAAATATTTGACACATTCAATGAGAATGTTTACCTAGCAAATGAAGGAGTGGGAACTTTGATTCTACAGCTGATTCACCAGCTCATCAATGATGATTATTATTAATTAAATTTAAATCTAATATTTTAAACTTTTATAATTTCGAAAATTGTTTCAATCAGTTCTTTAACACGTATTTTACACTACAGAAGTGTTTTAAATTCCTCCGTATAAAGACATAAAAATATTCATTTTGATTTTAGACTTGATTGCTTATTGAAACACCCTTGATTTTAAAGCCGGCCACTTAAATTCGTCACAATATCAAATCTCATCCTTTGACCAAAGATTCTTATTACTTAGCGAGACCAAAAAATAAATATTTTTTTCATAACATCATCAACCAAATAACTACTTTCAGCGTCTCTATTCACACTTTCCATGTTACAGAAACGTTTTAAATTATTCCGCTGTCGATGGTGACATAATGCTACCACGGTTTATTACAAATATAATTCGCCGTTGCGTGATCGAATCATTGCTTCCTTCGCAGTTGCTTAATTTAAAAGCATCGGTATTGTAGTAACTCGTTTATTGGAAAATGTCCAAGACGGTGAAACTATTTGCGTGTTTTTCCCCTTTGTGTGCTTAAAAATTCAATTTTGCCTATTTTGTTCCAACTCTTCGAGCAAACTTGGAAAGAACTCCGGGGAAATCATGTCATTCTGTTTTCTTTGATGATCTCCAAATTCCCTAGAAGATATTGATATACAAATTAGTATTTTGTCGGTGTTCTTAAAATATTGAATAAACTTCGGAGGAGTTTGTATCTGAGGAGTACTTAAGAATTATGCGATAAACATGTTACCAGATTCACAAAAATGTTATGCGGGAATTAATGCTAACGAACAAATATTGAAGACATTATCTATTAAAAATCAATGTGTTACCTTTATTGGATACCGGGCAGGGAAAAGTAACACAGATTTCATTTTCCTGAATTATAAACGCGTAACAGTATTCTATTTTTAAATGCTCAGTTGCAGTAAAGTTTACATTACTCTCTTTCTCGCTTTATTTTTAAACAAGAAAATCGCCGGTCAAGGTATGACGGGTGAAAATTGCTTCTGAATTTGAACGAAGCAATTGCCTGTTGGGTGATATTTTAATACATAGTTGAAATTTTAACCTTAAATTCAGTGCATTTACCCTAAAATCCAGGAGATAGCGTTCATTGTTGACCACCTTTTCGTTTCTTGTTCTCCTAAAATGAGTCCTACCAGTAAAACAGTTAAGTTACCGGATCCAGTTCAGCCTTGTTAAAACAAAGCATTTCCCTGCATGTCAAACATTACTGAAAATTATTATCAAATTATACAACGCCACGAATTTCATTGCTGATGACGTTAGAGTGCTACTCGATCAGTGAATTCGCTTTTATATATATATATATATATAGAAATATATATATATATATATATATATATATATATATATATATATATATATATATATATATATATATATATATATATATATATATATATATCTGGAAGAGAAAAACTAGTACAGAAGAGTCTCGAAAAATCGGCCGTAAGTGGACGGAAGGGATACCGAGCTAGTGAAAATGTCGGGTTATCGGGAATGCGTGCTCAACAAGTACTTTTTCGGGGGTTTTCGCCCCGCGAGGGTGTGACGGAGTTTTCTGAACTCGGTCGGATTATCAGTTGTCGAGTTTTCGGGACACTGCTGTGTTGAAGTGTAGGCGGAAGGTAGCCTAAAGTGTATTAGAGCTTTAACTTTTTCGATCATGTTCCTCAAAATTTAAGACAAATGACTGAACCAAATTCGTGCATATTTTTTGTCTGAAATGACGTTAGATTAACTTTTGTAGAAACACGTTCTCAAAGCATTGCGTACAGCAAATAGTATAAATCAAGAAAATTACCTCTAAATTTGGAAATTTTCGCTACTGCGTTATTTTAAGTGCACTCTATAATTTGAGAAAATTAGTTTTTACGCTGGATAATGGGTGCGTATACTCAAACTGCTTAGAAACGTGATACAGATTTGTCTGCACCCTTTTTTATGTGTCCTACTTAGATTACGTATTCGTACAAAGCGTACTGAGTAGATTCCGATATTTGTTTTTATGTAACTATAAGTTTTTAGCAATTTATGTTAATGTAGATGGGCAGAATAGTTAAGATATTAGTTTTTTTTTAAGTGATTTTTATGTATCAGATATTACAGCATTAAATGATTTTTGTTAGAAGCATATGATTGAAATTTTCATTGTATGACAAGTGAATTCATAGCAGTAAATTTTCATTTAAAATTATAAAATTTTAAAATGAATAAATGTTTCATTTTTCATTAATAAATGTTTTTTTTTTTTTTTCAAATCAATTGCTATTTTATTCTCATATTGGAATTTCATTAAAAAAAATTTTTGGAATAATTTATAGGTATGTATATTTGTCGCGGTATAATAATTAATGTTAGTTTTGATAGCTACATTTCGAAATTCTATTATAGTTGATTCAACTATTTCAGTTTTAAAGCAATAGAACTTTTTTTTCACTGTATATCATTTGGCCGGGAGATGAACATAGTTACGCTTTCATTTAAGATGAATAATAATACAGTTATTGCCAGATAATTGAATCAGTGATTAATTGAATCAATCGTTTTAAGGAATCAAATTGTCAAAAGAAGAACAAAATCCAACTTTATTGAACTAGCCGCTTTATTAAATCACCCACTTTATGGAATCAAAACTGTTTAGAACAAACATGATTCATATTAGTGGCGGCCACTGTAATAATAATACTTGTATGTAAAAATGATTTGGAAAAGAGGATATGAAGAAACTTTTCTCACAGTGTCTAGAGACAAGTATGAGACTCCGCTAGAAAAGAACAAAACTCAGTGTACTAATCGTTAAAAAATGAATAATAAAAGTGGGAAAGGTCATTTTCTTTAGATATCCAGCCATCCGAATAATGCTTCAGTTCAATAAATGAAATTCCCGCAGCTGTTTTTTAATGGCTTTATTTTAAATGTGCATAAAAGTTCTGACAGCCCTATAATGCTCAGAAAATTAAGGAGCTATATCAAAAACAATCTGTAAGTCTATCGTTATTGGTATACCTTTACTTTCCTAGAGACCGTGTAAATATTTGCAGACTGTTGATTGTCTGTGTGTGACTACACTTATACGTCATTCATCTTCCTTATAGCTTGTTTTGCAGGCTCCAATTATTGCTTCATTTCGAAAGAATACCTTCTAGGCATTATTCGAAGAAGGTGGGGGAGGGGAGATTAAACAATTCCGAACATGAATTCAGAACTGAAAAACGAAAATTATGCTTTAAATGGGAAAAAAACATGGCCGACGCACCAGCGTTGGCTAGCCAATCAGGAGTCACAAAGCTATCACAAAGGCTCTAGCTGAATATAGGTTGTTTATATGCATCCCTATCTCATTAAGGAAACAATCTGGAAAGGGTAATGTTTTTCCCAGAAAGAGGTGTGACACAAAACCGAATCACATTTTTTAGCATCACTTTGAGAAACTTCTAGGAAAATGACCAATGTAGTTCTGGATGAGTCCCAGTGGGAAATAATTTGTTTAGCAGCACTTACGATGACAAAACCACTTTATGAATTTTTTTCTGGAAGAAAATGAGGTTGTTTTGAAAGGGAGATATTGTATTATAGAGAGCTTAATGGAGGGCTAGGTGGCATTTAAGTGATGAGGAGAAATTTTAGTCTCTCTATTTCAAACGAATGCTAAGTTCTTATCATGAGAACTACATCCTTAGGAATTATTAGTGGTCTTTTACTAATTAATAAATTTCACTGCGTCGCGATACCACTAAGATATTGTGCCACGAAACTGACTGGTGTTTCTCCATTCATGTGCCTTAGTTATCTCATTATTATTATTATTATTGTTGTTTTTGTCACATACGCCGCAGTGCTTCCATCTCTCAATAATATGATTACAGTGAAATATTTTACAGTCGATGGTTACTGGATAGTTACTGCAAGTAAATTAATAAAAAAAAGAAGAAAAAAACTCCCTTAGTACTTCTTTAATCATTCCATCGTAAAAACATTTAAATGAAGTTAAAGTGAAGTTTGTAGAATTCAATGTCGGAAAGGAATAGGGTAAGAGTCTGGGATTTTAACCACATTTTTATTTTTTGGCAACTATGTTAACCCCGATGTTGCATATAAAATAAATCGGATAAATATATAACGTGTGGTGTGACAAAAAATTACAAAAATCTAATTAATATTTTTTAAAAACTAGCTGACCCGCGAGAAGCATTCGCGCTCAGAAGAAGGAACTAAAAAACCCGATTTTTAAAGATTTTGAATAGTAGCAAAAACAAACTTTTTCCTGAACTTTTCGCTGCTAGCGGTGAAATAATGAATTGCGTCATTATCTTTCGCCAATATTAGTAAGAAAAAAAACCCCCTTTAGAATACCTTACTTATGAAGTTAGAAAAAGTATTGATGAAGTTATGACGTTGTCACAAAAGAAAAAAACTAACATGTATGATTTCATTCTAAAACATTACACTGCTGAGCGTTCAGGGTAAGATGCTCCCTGTGCGGGAGTTAGGCCGTACCTCACATGATAGCAGAATTAAACAATAGTGAAAAATGTTTATATCTTAAGAAGTATATTTTATCAACTTCATCAGTCCCGGCTGAATACACTAAACAATAGTTACAAAAAGGTAAATAAAACACGTCAATGCTGCACAGCAGTAGTAAATTCACTTGTTAGTAGATCAATGTGCACTGCATTTCATTGCAAGATTTCATAGCTTGTTTACAATCTAATTGAAATAGCATATTCTGAAAAAGAAAAGAAAACACATGCATGCCCATCTGAAAGCGTCCTTACTGTAGACTTTTATTAAACATGCTGCAGCGTTCCTTAAGTATTGCGTTTTTTTTTTTTTTTTTTTTTTTTTTTTCATGTGAGATTATAAATTCTTTCTGAAATCTTTCTTCTTCTGATTCAGAACACTATTCTTTTTGTCTCTATCTTTCAAAAGACAATACTTTTCTAAAAATATAAATTGAGATAATTTGTAAAACATATTTTATGTTCTTTCTAACTGTTTTAAATCTGTTGTATGTAAGTAAAAATTAAAGATGCGTCGATGAACAAATTGACTGATGACCGATTGATCGGCTATTAATAATCGGCCGGGCATATTAATGATCATGGTTATTTTTGATTCTACAACTTCTTCATTACCGTTTTTTTTTTTCAAAATAATATTCCGAAATTCTCTTCAATTTCTGTGAGCTTCTTTATGAAAATTATAAGGTAATCTTAAAGCAACAAGTTAAAAGTTGGTCGTAGAGAAAAGTATTGACATATGAGGTAGGGGAGTGCGGAGGGGCAAAAGGGACATCTGTTGCTCCGGGCCCCTCAAGCCTGAAAGGGGCCCGAGATTTTTAAAATTAGGTGTGAAATATATGTAAAGATATAAGGGTAAACTATATGAGGGGGGGGGCGTAAAAGGCAATTGTGACGAGTTCCAAAATTTCTGTGCACGCTCCTGATTTGAAGTATGTTGCAACATCGAACATACGCATATTTATTCAAAACAGAAAAATAACGAAATAAACATTCTTTCAACTATCATTTTTTGTAAAAAATAAATAGAAAAAAAAAACGTGAAAATTTCAAAATTCAAATGGTTAGGGGAATAATGAAATAAAGTGAAGAATTAATAATTTAGTGTCGGAGAAAATATTTATGAACCAGCCAGAATTAGTTAATATCTTGAAAATCCTGAAATACTCATGTTTTTGCACTATAATTTAAAAGTTACCAGATTTAATTCATTATAATTACGTGAACGTCAGCTATGAAGATTACTTGCAATATTTTATAACCAACGTATGTATTGTTTGTCTTTATTTTAGACAGTACAATCTCACGCTGCACATTATACATAAGGCTGTGAGAAGCAAAGGGATGTAAGTGCCAAAATTAAAATTTTTTATATAATCAGTACAAATGGTAGGTGAACCTCTCCTCTGTTTCGAGGCAAGATATAGTAATAGTAGCTTTTTAGGTGCGGCCAAACAGCATGATTTAGAAAAAATATTTAAATGAAGGTCTACCTAAGACCTGAACTTGAAACACGTTTCACTTGAAAAAAATCCACTTAATTCCTTTTCTTCGGAATGCCTCACTTATACTTGCAGAAAACTCGACTCATTTATTGTAAATAAATTTATTCAACTTAAATCCTTGTTCAAAAATATAGTTAAAGAGTAAAAAATCATTAAAAGGTATTTTTAAAACCATATTTGCCCCGCCTATTTATCGGCAAAGTTAGGCGGATTATGAACATTTGGCAAAGCGGCTGATTATGGCCCCTTACCGATTACTGCAGACTCATCAACGCATCTTTAGTAAAAACAAAAAGAAACTGAATGATTTTAGAGTTATGATGCTTGAACATTCATTGATATCCAATGAACGTCGAGAATCTTCACCTGATTGAAAGTTAACTTTTTACTTGATATTTTCGTCCTTTTTTAAAAAAAAATTTGGAATATTTTCTCTATATCTGATTTAAGCGCATTCCTATTATCAATGGCGGTTAAGAGTACTGCTGTTTTCCTGATATATGTGCTTTGATGGGGAATACATAGAGGAAGAAATATTTTATGCAGTTGATGGTCGCTTTACAGTGTTAGTTTCAGGTTCTGCAGGCTGTAAATTGATTTGAAGTGTTCATATTAGTACACTACTTAAGAAATTTTCCACCTCTTATATTGTTTTTTTTCTTTGCATTTTAATTCCCAATGTCTTAAACAAATGTATCGATAAGTCTAAAAACCAGTCTTCCCCTGAGTTTTACCGAAGAAAATGATTTGTTTTCACGCTCACTTGTTCAAATGTTCTGTAAGATCATTGTTTTATAAAAAAAGGGAAAAAAGTTCTTATCCCACTGTACTGTCATGGTGGTTCTCATGTCCTACACCATAGATGTCCGCCCTTGTAATGAAAAAGGTCGTATTTATATACAAATTACTCTATTCAGACATTACACTTTAACTTCAAAATCAGATATGGTAACGATATTTAGCACGTAAAAACTTAAAAATTTTCGGTAACATAATCATGTGCTTACCTCAAAATGACGATTTCTTAACCAAAAGTGTTAATTAAATTGATGTTCAAGCTATACAGTGATTAAAGAAATGTCACTTTGAACTTATATTGACCATTTGACTGCAATCCATCCATAGTTACAAGAACTACTCGCGGTAGGGCATCTATATCGGATCCAGAGATTTTTCCGAATTTACTGTAAACATTTCCTCTTAGGCGAACTAGATTGTAACAATAAGTAATTTATTGATATTTGATGCTTAAAAAAGTAAGTAAAATCTCTCGGAGGCCGTATATAAATGATATCACGCTTTTTTGAACGTATTTGGCTCTCTTTCCCTTTGTCAAAAAGTGTCACATTTCCCCTAATCCCCTCCGTTTGTCACAAAACACACTATATTACATAAAACATATCGCTCGTTTGGAAGAAGAGTGCCACAATACGAAATTTTTAATTTTCTTTTCTTTTTTTTTCGCTTAAAGGGCTTCAAATGACGTTATCTTCTTCGGAAAATAATGACATCATCATGACTTATATCAACCACAGGAGAGCACAGCAAATTTACTTTTCATACAGCAAATTTCCTGAAGAGTTAAACTTCAAACGCTTCTCCTGTAAAATTTCATTTCTTCGTATTGTGGCACTCTTCTTCCAAATGAGCGATATGGTTATGAAAAATATTTTAATTTCATCCAAACTTTCATTGTTCGTGTTACCCAATCCCTACATTCCCCACAAACTTCCGCAATTTCATGAACTCTCTCCCCTTTAATGTGTAGCATCATATGTAGATGACCCCTGATAATGACTTGCAAAAATATCTCTTGTTCCTGGATGATTTTCTCTTCTACGAAAATGCTATTTATTTTATTTATTCAACGGGGTAAATACCCATGATCCTGACATGTTTACTTGTCAAAAGCACTTCAAGATGATAAACGAGATCGTTTTAAGCAGTGATAACTCGATAAAAATAGTAATAATAATAGTAATAGTGATAGTAAAAAACAGGCTAAGTGATAAAATATGTCGACATATTTTTTCTAACACTCAAAAATAACGTTTAAAATAACAAGCTGTCAAAAAGTTTTACACACATGACATAAAATCGATATTAGCGTAAATAAATGTAGGCTCTAACTATTCCAGAGAAAATTCTCGCCATATAATCAAAAGAAGCCCTTGATTAAAGTTGTAGACCTGGTCAGATTTTTTCAAACTTTTGTCGACTATGAAAATGATATATTGCAGTTTTCATTATTGTTTTGAACTTGGTTTAGATTTATATTTGCTGCTTATTGCATGAAAAAAACATTTTTCTACTATTACAAGGCAAATTACCATTGTTTCCTGCCAGTAAATCATGTAGAAAGTTTTTATTTATTTTAAGTCTTTCGATTCTGGTGAATGGACAAAACATGTTACTGTCTTAGACGTAGTTAGAAAGAGGTTAGAATGAAGCTTGAACGTTTGAGTTGAATACGAATACATGTTACGCAAGTTTATTAAATACATTCATGTGTAATTAAGAAGTTAATATACATTTTTGCAACATTTGAAAAAAATAAGCCCAAATCAGTCTATTTAAAGGAGTATAAAAGACCAGAGCACTTAATTACGTTTAAATCAAAGTAACTAGAAATAAGAGAAACTTTTTTTTAATATTTTGCATCGTGTATATTTATTTTCTGTTATCTCTACTGTATAATATGTTCTACTGACGATAGTAAACAAAACATATCTGATCGATTTAATATTAAAACTGTGATTTGGGGTCGAAAAGTGGTAGTCGTTGATTCGAATTTGTGCATTAATTAGAACTTCATTTGCAATATGCATAGAAATTCATCGCAATTACCTAGATATGAAAGTCATAATTTTCTGACTTATACCACTATTCACTCGTGGTTTTCAGGGCTATATAGCGGCTAAATAAATTTTATTTTTACCCCTTGAATTGTAGGACTTTTTGTAGTAGGTTTTGTACATCATAGTATATCATTTCTGTCCTTTTTTTTTGGAATAATCAAAAGTATAAATGGTATACTGTTTTCTAGCTTCAATAATTGCTGTAATCGCTGTTCTTGTTGGGCAATATGTTCCCATCTGGTTTTTACAACAGTTCCTTAGAATTATGAACAGTAATATCTCGGTGAATATTTGTCGCGTCATTTTCTTTTTGTGCTTCGAATTGTTTTTTATGCTTGTGATTTCTTTAAATATTTATTTTGGCGGACGTATCGACCATATCAAAAGTTTTAATTTCATATTTTTTCAATTAATTCTTCTTTTGCTTCAAGCGTTCAGTATATTAATTCTGTAACTCTTTTCGACCATCTTAAGTATGTATCTAGAACTAACGGTTGCGAAAATGAAAGTAGGTTGACTGCAACCTCAAAATAATGTTACTCAAGAAAAAAATACAGGAAGTGACAAACACGAAATTGAAGAACTTCATTTGATTGCAAAACTGTGGAAACCCCTAAAGTGTATTTTTCTACGATTCAAAATATTCACTGCTATCGATAATTTCAGAACCATTCCTTGTTAATGAATCCTCTTCATATCACTGTAAAGGACATTAATGGATTAAGAAGAGAAAAAAAACTGCTTGCTTAATTATAAAAAACTGCGTATTCTGTAAGACCTTCTCGTAATGATTCTTTTATTGTACTTTTGTCTAAAATATAATATCTAAAAATCTTGAGATGAATAATTAAATTATTTATTGCAACAATCAAAATACATTTTCAATTCAGTAAGCGGGTTGAAGTTATCATTTATCACTAGCGCAGCTAGGAATACCTTCTGGATGGGGTTTTTTGATAAAAAAAACCTTCTAAAGGACTTTTTTTTAAAATCAAAGCAGTCCTTTCATATGTATAAACTATTGTATTAGAATTTGTATTATGTTGAAACCAATGCCTTTAGGGGATGTTTTTACCCCCTCCCCCCCTCTTCGCCCAGCCACTGTCACTTATCATTGTTGTATAGAGTTACCAGTAAAGCAATGTTTAGCATTCTTCTCCGAAAGCCTTTATAAAAAGAGGCAATATTGTAGTAACAAAGTGCGCTCATTCGAAAATCAACAATATCAGCTAGGAAATTACTTTTAGAAACAGATTAGATAACTCATGAAATTGAAACAAACTTTCTTAGAAAAAAATATAATCGGCAGTTGGTTAATTGAGCAATAATAACTTTCGCTTTTATAAGTGTATATCTATGTTATTGTCAGTACATTTTGAAATGAAGGATTTGTGGACATAATGTTACGAACTATCTAAAAGAGCATGTTTTTTGTGTTTCTATGTTCCTTTAGTTTGATACTAAAGCTAGAATCATATCTAGTTAAATGTTATCAACTGCAACCGTAAAATATGGGCTCTAATTTCTTTTTGTTTACTGATTATAACTGCGGAGTAATGCTTTCGAGATGGAACGATTTTGAAGTTTAGTAAAAAAAGTTATGATGTTAAACAACGCCTGTAAGAAAAAATAAACTCGCGTGCAAACTGAAATATGCCCCAAATGTTTCACTTTCTCCATTGTCATGTGACAAATCTTCGTCTTTCCTTTGGCGATTATCATTTTGTAATGATCATGTGTTCTTGATAATTTTACATAATTTGTTTATTTATGTCACCTTAAGCTATACAATATATTTTTCGTCAAAATAGTGTGAAATAACGTAATCGTAAGAGATGCATTGAAATTCCGTGCCATGACGGATTATCACAAACAGTAAAAAGAAAAAAAAAACTTTTATGTTGGCTCCTGAAAAGCAATCCTATTCTTTCTATATTAAATGAATTGCTAAAGGCATCGTATTTCAAGATCGAATAATCAATTATCACCCAACAAAAAGTGACTCATTGTCTAGTTAATCTAACGATTTTTAAACCACTACTTGAACCATTAGGTCTTAAACCAGTCATGTAACATATTAAGATGTTGACAGACAACGTTAGTGTTGAGCAATGCAGGCGCAAATAGTAGTTCACACATAATTAGCTTGAAATTACCTATAGAGCTTTTCCACACAAGGAAAGATACACCCAAGCCTGTTTTTTTTTTTTTTTGCGGTGGATAGGAATCGCATTAAGGACATCACATTAAAAAAAAAAAAAATCGTAACCTCGCGAGTAGCTATAAAAAGTTGTTTTCGCAACACAGTTAAAAAATATGTTTTTATGAGGTGGAAAGGGACCGTATTAAAAAAAAGCTTACACAGAAAATTACCCAAAAAACTTACAAAATAACTGGGAATTGCTTCTTTAAACGAAATCAAAATAAACCATGTAATGATAATTTTGCCAAGTAGTCGGACAAATATTCCCGAATAAAGAAACCTTTTGGAGGCCACAACGACATCGGGGTGCCTATGTCGTCATTTGAAGATACTACCTCGTTTTAAAAAAAATTTCGTCAATTGAGTCCCAAATTGAGCACAAAAAAAAAAAAAAAAAATCGCAAAAAAAAAAAAAACCCCGCGCAGAAACAGATTTAAGTGGTTTTGTTTTATCAAAAACATTATTTTTTTTCAATTAAGTCATTTTTTTTTCGAAATGAAAAAGTTCTTAAAGACAGCAAAATATATTCGTAACCAGAAATAGCTCATTATTATACATTTTACCATAATTTATGCTATATCAAAGCATTTACGTTTGAACAAAAACTTTTCACAACAAAGGAAAAATTCAATATTTCCATCGCATATTTTATTTCCAAGAGATACCAAATAGTGCAGCTTTAAAATTATAGTTTTAAAAGCATTCGTGGAGGACATCGCTTTTGAGCCTTCCAAGCGCATACATATTACTATGTTTGTATTGAAGAAAGAATGTCCAAGAAAGCTCATTCAAGTTCAATTCTAATCGATAGGCGTAGACTTCAAGGCAATGAAGAAGACATAATGTCGCCGTGCTAATGGAAGAACACCCAAAATATCCAATGGATTCCTTCACGAAGTTCATTCAGTTTTCTGAAACTGCTACACTGCAAAAAATAAACTGTTGTTTTTACAGTATAATACTGGCAGCTCACAATCAAAAGAAAAACTGTAAAATTTACAGTTCTAAACTGTAAAATTTGCAGTAATATACTGTCTAATAACAGACATTTACTGTGAAATTTACAGCGATAAACTAAAATTAGCAGTAATATACTGTCTTTTAATGGATATGCCCTGTGAAATTAACAATGACTTACTGTAAAATTAGCAGTAATATACTGTTTTAGGAAGGAATTGGCCTGTAAATTGAACAGAGATAATATGTAAAATTAACAGTAATATGCTGCTTTTTAATGAAAATGCCCTGCAAAATTAACAGTAACAAACTGTAAAGTTAGCAGTAATATGCTGCGAAATCAGCTGCACTACTCCGTAAAAGCAGTAGTATACGGTTTTATAAGTGATTTGTACAGTAAAATTAACAGCAGTAAACCATAAATTAAATAGTTATAAATTTTTATGCAACAAAGTTTTCTCTCCTATTGTTGTCTCTTTTCATAGCCGAAATCACTGCTTTTACAGCTGAAGAACAATATAGAAAAGTAATGCAATTGATTCTGTATGTACGTTGCAGAAATCAGCCCATATACGAAATCTGTTCATGTTCTAAAGTTTTTCAACAACAAAAATGTTTTAGGCTATGAAAAGCAACAAGGAAAAAAAAACATAAAAGCATTTTATATAAAAATAATTAACTGCTGCTAAATATATGTTTTACTGATATTAATTTCATTGTACACAAAATAAATTAATGCCCGTCTTTATATTTTATAAACACCTGTTAAAAGGAGGAAAAATGGTGCTTTTTCATTTCTACAAAAACTTTTAGCTTTTATTGCCAACTTAAAAATTTACAAATAGAAGGAAATTGCAAGATATGGTCTGAAGCTTTATTTTAAGAACAATTATAGCCTTTTCATAAAAAAAAACTTTTTGATCCATGAAGGTAGTAAAAATGAGAAGTTTTTTTATATATATAACTGAATACACTACATCGTATCTTCACTGAAAGTACTTTTTTCCACTTTCAGTATTATTGTAATGCTAAAATGAGCAGCATAACGTGGGAAATGTTTTACAGTATGCAATCCATTATACCTTTAAGTTTATTTTTAACTTTATACATACAATTCCTTGCATTTATTTTCCTTTTCTGGAAAAACAGATTATTTTAATGGTTTTCTTCTTCTTTTAATGTAATAAGTTGCACTTGTACCTACTTTATTTGAGAAATACTACTAACAAACTAACGTTATTTCACACCATATGTGCAGTATTCAGCATTTAGACTGCACAGAATGGTTTTTATTGTAAACTTAATTTAGTCCAGTCAATAGATACATTTTACCTTGCAAAAAATGGGGTCAAAGATTTTATTTTTTTAATTTGTACATATTGGTGCCGACATGGAAAAACCAAGTTATTTAACACGAAAGACCCCGGGAGAACTTTTGGGGGCCGAAAAACCATAAAAATTTATGACTTTTTTTGTTTCCAAAATATATCCGAAATGGTTCAACTTAGAAAAAAGTTTTAAATGTAAAGTTTAAAGAACATAAAATTTTCTACAACTTTTGTATTTACAACTTTTTTGTAGCACAAATAACAAGCTTGATATAGCTCTTTGAAAATAGGCAGTTTTCCTCCACTCCGAAAAAAAAAAGCTTTCACACTGAAAGCAAGGCGTCATAATTATTAGAATTTTAATAGAAAATTTAGTTTCAGAGAGTTTATCGACAGTTAGAGTAGTTTGAGTTTCTTGCTCACCTTCCCCCCCCCCCCCCCCCCGCTGGACACAGTAGCAATTCTGGCTGACAGATTAGTTCCCACTAGACTCCAAAAACAAACGATGTATTATGAAACTGAAATACATACATACGCATTCATTTAAAGCACACACGACGATGCAATAATAATTTTTAAAAAAACCTTCCCCAATGCTCACGAACTAACCTTTCTGATCTGACAGAGGTAGTCTTCATCAGACTCCAATAATAGATGATATATTGTTGTTTGTAACTGAATTATACAATATATACATTCATTTGAGGGATATAATTCGTACATTCTAGTCTAATCATTGCAAACAAAGATGCGATTTTTAAATATTAATGTGAAGGAATGAATATTAGGCAGCTAATAAGCAAACAATCAACAACGTCATGCATCCTATGCTCTGATACAATAATAATAATAAACCCTCCCCCACCGCTCACGAATTAATATTTCTAGTCTGACAGAGGTAGTCCTTCAGTCAGACTCCAATAACATATGATTTATATTGCAGTTTGTAATTGAATTACAAAATATTCTCATTCATTTAAAGCACATAATTCGTACCATCTATTCTATTACAAGCGAAAATGCAATATTCGAATATAAATGTGAATGAATAAATATTAGGGTGATAATAAGCAAACAATAGACATAAAAATGAATAAATAAAGGTACAATAGTAATACGAAATGAACACTTTGAAAAAAATTCTGCAAAAAACTGACTTTTTGAGGCATGAAAAACCCAAAAGAATTACCTTACAAAATGAAAATCCAACTGTAGAAGATTAATACATACATCTAAATTACAGAGAGATTCATTCGACCTTAAAGCAAATAGAAAAATAACAACAAAAAAACGCTGTTTATCTTCTTCGAAGCCGTTTTGAAGGTCCAGGTTCTCCCAGTTCAGAATCTGTAGTGGTCAGAAAGAAGCTGTGGTCCATTAATTGTTCATCTCCTTGTTGCAGTAATTGCAAAAAACTCCTGGAACAAATTATCTTCTTCAGCAGTCTCATCCAAAGATGAAATTTCTGCAACATTTTCACAATTTGTGCCACTGCAGTGTTTGCACGTGCTGAAGCATTTTAAACCTGCCTTGTGACAAGAACAGGCTCCAGTAAAATTTTTCTTGCAGGTACAAGGTACAATCTTTAAAAGATTCTGAGTAACTGAATCTCTTTTCGTGTCAACATGCATTAGACCTTGCGTCCTGCATTCCCAACCCCATTTCTCTGGATCAATTATGTTGGCCAACCAACTTTGAATTTGGTGGTAGAACCGATATGAGTGATAACGTCCAGCATGCCCCCCCCCTCCCCGCACGTTGGAGGTAGCCCTGCAAGATTTATCTTAGCCCTGTATACTAGTTTTATAAAAAGATTAAATTGCAAAGTATCCAAAGATAGGTTCAAATACTTTTCGTCACCTGTGTATAATATTTGCAAAATGTTTTCTCCAGCTGCAGCTAAGGAAGGCATCATGGATGACAGATTGGGTCCATAAATACTTCAATAGCTTCCTTAATTTCAGGAGGTTTTATTTATTTATTTATTTTTTTGACTATTTTGTACAACTTAATTTTGACTTGGCCAAAGATTGCCGAAGTCTTATCACACCCACTAGACGCATGGATAAAAAGAATATTGATGGGGTCAAACGTAAAAGATTTAGTGGGGAAAAAAAACAAATCACAAAGCATTCCCTCTTCCAGGTTTTTAAAAAGAACAAGTTGCTGAAAGGCTGTCCTAAAGCTGTCATCAGTCCTCTCGCTCACTATAACAACCTTTTTCAATTTCTTTTGCCTTTGAAAGAGCAGTAAGTGAGTGAGTCGCCATCATCTTGAGTCTGCCCGACTTCAATGCCACACTCTTCGAAATATGTCTTAAGAAGAAGAATAAGACAATCCTTTTTGTTATAAATTTGCCAGAAATCTTTCTGAAGGAATTTAGTTAACATGTTAGGTTTAACCATTACTTCAAGGGAAGAGATTGATTGCTCATGGATATAGCATTTGTGACAGGCAATGTGAATTGTCACTTCTTTTAGGAACTTCAAAAAACGCTGATGTTCTTCATTTTGCCGTTTTGCGCTGCATCTTTGAAGATTTTCTGTTTCCTTCTCCTTTACAATCTTTATTTCGCATTCATGCAAACTGATTTCGCAAATAATAATGATAATAATAATAATAAAAAAAAACACCTTGGTCCAGGCGTAATCATTTGTAGGGAAAAAAATTGTAATTCAGAACACACAAATTGATAAAACATACTCTCGCTCAAACCCTGAAGTGAACAACATGAGTAGCTATTGAGTCGATTCATCTCATTTGGAGAAAAAAAAAGGGGGGGGATGGAATGGGGGTGTTTTGTTTAAATTAAAGGGAACAGAGGCATTTACCCTCAACTGTGAAAGACAAATGATTTCCAAGGTCAGACTGCCGGCGTTTCTCCTTTTTCCTCCGTTATCCGATGCGCTTTCACGCACTTCGCTGAAGGGGTTCAGAAAACGTGTGACTTTCAGAAGCTGTAACTCGCTTGCTTTTCATGCTACAAAAATGTTGTAATGACAAAAGTTGAAGGAAATTTAATCCTCTTTAACATTTGTATTGGAAGTTTTTTTTGTAATTTTAACCATTTTTGAGATATTTTGAAAATACTACAAAAAGTCACAAATTTTTGGGGGTTTTCAGCCCCCAAAAGTTCTCCCGAGGTCTTTCGTGTTGGATAACTTGGTTTTTTCATATTGGCACTAGTATACACAAATTTAAAAAATAAAATCTTTGACCCCATTTTTTGTAAGGCAAGCCCGCTTTTTCTACCTATTGACTGGACTAATTGTAAATTGAATAGTATTATAGATTAGATAATACTTGATATTATTAACCTTTTAAAGTTTACATAGATGAAAACAATAAATATGCGACAGTTTCAGAATTCCAGAGCTACTAAACAGAAACAATTTTTTCACTCGGTATAGTAAAATCTGTCAAGTTTATATAAAGTTTAACTTTATATTCTGTTATACTGTTTTCATGAGAAAAAACGAAACATTCACACCATTAAAAGTCACCAAATTATTTTTATTTCGTATACATTACCTATAAATACAGATTATTACAGTGAAATTGCAGAAATTCATTTAAAAATCGAATACAAATTGTTTTCAAGGTCAACATTTTTACATCATGAACTTCATTCTTCTTTGTGACATCTTTGCCGACTTTGGAGCCATCATTAGGTCTTATATTATGAAAGCATCTGTCAAAATTCAAATTGTTAGAAATCTCATAAAACTTATAGACACCAAAAAACATACATGGAAAAATAAAATTACGTAGGTATAAAAATACGCCCTAAAATGATTAAAATTGTGACTCTGAATTATCTGAAATTAAGATTGCCTTGAAAGTTGTTTTTTATTTTGAAACTGTTTAACATATACCTAAATTGTAATTGAACCGTTTATTTCAGGAACCTGTTAAGCGCTAAATACGTCGTTTTAAGGAGAAAAAAAAAACTGTTTGGCAAGCAATTTGAAAATTACGCATTTGTAACGGTGGTTATTAATGTCTAATTAAAATAGACCTAATTTGGATACTTTACATAAGAACTCAAAAAAGAAGAAAACAAAGAAAATAATATCTTACATTTTATCTTCCATATAAAGAAATGCACTTATACTGGTTTCTGAAGTACAATTAAAAAAAATTCTTTTAATTTTCTGTATTTTTGAAGGATTTCGTAATACATATGCGACTGTTGATTAAGAATAATTTTTTATTTTTTTCGATCAGATAACTGAAGTGATCGGGAGAATAACTCCTTCTATTAGTCAAGAATTCCAAGCTGTCCAAAATGGGAAGGCTAACATCTTGGCCTAAAGAAAAAAATAAAAATGTTTTAAAAATGATAAAACTTGTATCTAGTTTCTTCTTATGATAGGCTTCAGATTATCGGATTTACAATATGTTTACTTCAAAAACAATAATAAGGATGAGGTAGAGAAATATTTTTTAGAAAATGGAGCAAGGTCGATGTTTAGGACAACCAATTGGGAAATTTTGGTCACATTATTCGCAGATTTATTTGAAATTTTTGATTCAGAGCTTTGATTCTTGATATAAATTATTTTTATAACAATTGTTTTTGCAGTTATTATTTTTTAATATTACAGTTGACTAATTTTAATCATACTAGTTCGAGCTTATTGAAATTTGGGTCAAATAAATTTACAGAAGTACTTAATTTGTTTAAAACATGCATTAAATCTGATATTTTAGATGCCTGATTTTTTTAAAAATTAATTTTTTTCAACTTTCGATTAAATTTCTGAAATAATTATCTAAACTAGTTAGAAAAATAGGATGAAGAGTAGTTTTAAAAATTTTCAAAACTATAGAATTTTGATTATATTTATTTTGATTTTAGTTGATAAATTAAATGAAGTATTACTTCACTAAATTTATGAATTACTTTAGTAATTTGAATCAATTGATTCATGAATAAAAATTAAAAAAAAAAAAAACTAAGAAAAATTGTACAGTTACTTTTTTTCAAATTTACAATTGTAACCCTAGAAATATCTACACTGCAAAAAAATAAACTGTTGTTTTTACAGTATAATACTGGCAGCTCACATTCCAAAGAAAAACTAAAATTTACAGTTCTGAACCGTCAAATTTGCAGTAATATACTGTGTTATAACAGACTTTTATTGTGAAATTTTACAGCGCTAAACTGTAAAATTAGCAGTAATATACTGTCTTTCAATGGAATTGCCCTGTGAAACTAACAATGATTAACTGTAAAATTAGCAGTAATATACTGTTTTTTTAATGGAACTGTCCTGTAAAAACTTACAGTGTCAAACTGTAAACCTAGCAGTAATCTACTGTTTAAGGAACGTATCGTTGTCTCTTTTCATAGCCGAAATCACTGCTTTTACAGCTGAAGAACAATATAGAAAAGTAAAGCAATTGATTCTGTATGTACGTTGTAGAAATCAGCCTACATACGAAATCTGTTCCTTTTCTAAAGTTTTTCAGCAACAAAAATAATGTTTTAGGCTATGAAAAGCGACAAGTAAATAAATATCAAAGCCTTTTACATAAAAATAGTTAACTGCTGCTAAATCTATGTTTTATTGATATTAATTTCATTGTACACAAAATAAATCAATGCCCCCCCCCCAAATCTCTATATTTTATAAACACTTGTTAAAGAAGAAAAAGTGACGCATTTTGGTTTCGACAAAAACTTTTAGCTCTACTGCAAACTTAAAAATTTACAAATAGACGGAAATTGCAAAATATGGTCTGAAGCTTTATTTTAAGAACAGTTATTGCCTTTTCATAAAACAAAACTTTTTGATAAATGAAGGTAGTAAAAATGAGGTTTTTTATATATAACTGAAAATACTACATCGTATCTTCACTAAAAGTACTTTTTTCACTTCCAGCATTATTGTGTTGCTAAAATGTGCAGCATAATGTGGGAAATGTTTTGCAGCATGCAATCCATTTATGCCTTTAAGTTTATTTTAACTTCATGCATGCAATTATGTGGATTTATTTCCTTTTCGGGTAAAACAGATTATTTTCATGGTTTTCCTCTTTTTTTAATGTTATAAGTTGCACTTGGACCAATACTTTATTTGAGAAGTACTACCGACAAAATTTATTTCACACCATATAAGCAGTATTCAGTATTTAGAATGAACAAAATGGTTATTATTGTAAACTGATTATTATAGATTAGATAATAGTTTATCCTATTAACCATTTAAAGTTTAAATACATGAAAACAATAAATATGTGACGGTTCAAATTTCCAAAGCTACTGAACAGAAACAATTTTTCACTCTTTTTAATAAAATCTGTTACGTTTATGAGTACTTGTATTAAAAGTTAAAACTTTGTTTTACTACTCCAAAAATTATGTAACTTTATATTCTGTTATACTGTTTACATGAGAAAAAACGAAACATTCACACCATTGCAAATTGTCAAATTATTTTATTTCGTATACATTACCTATAAATATAGATTAGTCATTTTTACAGTTGAATGAAAAAATTCATTTAAAATCGAATGCTATTTTTTTCAAGATCAACATTTTTACATCACAAACTTGATTCTTCTTTGTGACATCTTTGCCGACTTAGTTGCCATCATTAGAACTTATATTATGAAAGTATCTGTCAAAATAAAAATTGTTAGAATCTCATAAAACTTGTAGACACCAAAAAACATACATGGAAAAATCGAATTATGTAGGTATAAAAATACGCCCTAAAATGGCTAAAATTATGACTCTGAATGATCTGAAATTGCCTTGGGAGTTGCTTCTGTTTTGAAACCGCTCAACATATACCTAAATTGTAATTAAACCGTTTATTTCAGGAATCAGTTGAGCGCTAAATATGTTGTTTTCAGAAAAAAAAACTTTCTGGCAGTAATTTGCAAGCGTAACGGTGGTTATTAATGTCTAATTAAAGTAGACCTAATCTGGATACTTTACATAAGAACACAAAAAAAGAAGGAAAATAATATCTTACATTTTCTCTTCCATGTAAAGAAATGCACTTATACTGGTTTCTGAAATACAATTTTAAAATAAAAATACTTATAATTTTCGGTATTTTTGAAGGATTTTGTAATTACATATGAGAATGTTGATTAAGAATAATATTTATTTTTTTCGATCACCTAACTGAAGTGATCGGGAGATAACCCCTTTTATAAGTCAAGAATTCAAAAAAAAAAAAAAAAAAAAAAACGGAAAGTTGTCCAAAATGGGAAAGCTAACATCTTTGCCTAAAGAAAAAAAATAAAAATGTTTTAAGGATGATAAAACTTGAAACTAGTTTCTTCTTATAATAGGCTCCAGATTATCGGATTGCAATATGTTTACTTCAAAACAATAACTAGGATGAGGTAGAGAATTATTTTTTTAGAAAATGGAGCAAGGTCGACATTTAGGACAACCAATTGGGAAATATTTAGGTATTCATTTAAAACAATGAATACTGTATCTATCCTCTTTTAATCCCCCCCCCCCCGAGTTGCTATAGTAGCACTGAAAACCGTATATAGATGGTTTTTCTTTCTTTCTTTTTTTTGGTAATCCATATTCCTTTCCAACACTTGTTAACAGCTCGAGCTATGTTCAACTGATACCAGCTTCATCTTCTTTTTCTTTGACAGCTGCACATTATTGAAATCTGAATATGAAACAAAGTGTGACGTGAAATAATTATTTAGAACTCTGTCTGTACTTAATGTGAAATATTTTACTAAATTTTCAAAATATTTTTTCATGCATTTTATTCCGTAATTGTGTTAAAATTTAATTTTTTAGAGCTTTTTTCTTAAGTAATAAGGAATCAAATAAAAGAGTCATTTGAGTTGAAATAAAATAATACCGTAAGAACGTTCTATCTTATATATCTCTTAATATTTAAGCATAATTTAAAATGTTTCATTTATATTCTATGTCTTTCAAAATGGGGAAGCCTCCCGCCCCGAACCCCGTTTTGAACAGCTATTGATGTCCCTATTTAAGCCACCAGCGACTTTTTTTTAAGGGGCACTTCTTTTGAGAGGATTTAGACAATTTATCTTTAAGTTTTTCAGAGTTTACCTGAAATCTGGAAGAAACAATTCTATATTCCTAAAATCAAGATGGATTAGTTAAAGTCAATTCAGTAAAAAATGAAAATCGGTCAGAAAAATTGAAAGTTTTTAACAAAATAATAAATCGTCAAACATGTCAAAAAAGAGTAAATCTGGTAGGGCCAGTTCTAATCATTGAGAAATTGTAAGTCCACATTTGGCCCGCCGTCTTTGTTGTAAACAATGCTACCCTTCTTGAAAATACTTTGCCAGAAGACCGCACCACTTTTAACTGTAGATTTAAACATGCTCACATTTACAAAATAACTGCTTTTTATTTACATTACAATAAAAATAATCTATAATTTTGTTTGATAAGTGTCACACAAGTCTGAATATGCGAAGAAAGTTTCATACGCTGTAATACATCGTACTTTTAGCATGCTGTTTTGGTTCCTTCGATTTTAATAACATGTAAAAACAAAGAATCAGTGTTTCAAAATTTACTGGAAAATTTAAAAAAAATAATGAAAGAAATGTACGTCTAATTTAGCTCTAGCAACAGAAATTTCTATATTCCGGTGATTTTTGAAGTGATAATATTCAACTACCCGTAAAATCTAATATTGAATTACAAATTAAAAAATTCAGACAAATGAATTGTATGACCGATCACATTTCAATCAAAACAAAATAAAATTTAGTTTATCTTGTTCCAATACATAGTTCTTGATTGTAACATAGAACCTGACAACGGGCCACAAAAATCAGCTTCAGGGGCCCAATACGGCACGCAAAATGTAGGATAGGCTTCAGTGGCTAAGAACGCTCTAAAACTCAAAAGCATTGGTAAATACAAATTACATCCGAAAACACAAAAATATAAATGAAAAGACATACTTAAAAACTTCCGTTTTCCGTTGCCGGCATTCATGTCACAAAGTGAATCATCGCAACATCGTTCAAACTAGAGGTTTCTTTGAAATTCCAAACGGAACACAAATGCAAACTGCCATCTTGATAAAGACTGCCATTCAGTTCTGGTCACAAGTTACGTAGTTCTTTACATTTGCACACACTAAACTAAAAGAAATGATATTGCATTAGTGAATAAATTTAAATGAAGTAAATTCAGGCGGTTAGAATGAAATTTATAGTTTAAATTTTTCCGAAATACATAACCGCAACCATATAACCGGGCATAAATTCAAAATGAAATCAACTACAATTGTTTTTTTTTCCGTGCGCTGGAGTGACAGGAACAAAATATTCGCTAGCAAATACCCCCCTTCTTGGCAAGCCAGCACAAGCAAAAAATGAAATAATACAAGAAATGAATAAAAAGTACATTATAGGCTATCCGATTGTGTGCACAAAATATAGCTTAAACATAATGGAATAATTGAAACATTTCAGAAAAAAAAAAAAAAAAACTCTAGAAAAATATGTCATTGCAATTCAAGCTTTACGTAAATTTTCCCTACAGAAAGGTTTTGTGAAACAATCAGCTAAATTATTTTTAGTTTCTCAACAAATTTTATTTCAAATTCATTTTTGTCAATCGAATTCCTTAGGAAATGGTACCCCACATTAATCTTAGTTCTGCAATTTTCTATTGCAGAACTAGAAAAATCGATCGCAACTAGATTGTCACAGTGCAGAGTACTATTAATCAATCTAAAATTCTGAACTCTTTTCGTGGCCAATTAATTCTTTAAAAATTTTTTGATCCACATAACTTCCTTAGATTGTTCACTAATTGAAATATACTCCGCTTCCATCGTTGACAGTGCTACGCATTTTTGTTTGAATGTACACCATATTATTCGTACCCTATCCAAAAACACTACAAGCGCCCCCCCCCCCCCCTCCCCGGCATTGGAATCCGGTCGTCGTGATTTGAGGCGTAATCTGTATCAGAATAACAATGATTTATTCAATTTACAGACAAAATTTAGATTTCAGGGATCGTCAAACCCTTCGGTTGTCTCACAAATCTCCTCCTTTAAATCCGCATATAGACACGCATTGCAAACATCTGCTTGGAAATGGACTCAATGTAGCTTATACACAAAAATTGAAAAGAAAGCCTCAACCAAAGGAAAAGAAATTACTGGAGAGAACACTTGAGAAAAGTATCCCCCCCCCCATAGCTGGTTGTTACCTAAAATTACCAGTCTGGCCATGAAGCGCATTATTTCGTTCTTCTCATCTGTTCTGTTGCGTTTTGCCAATCTTTACTTTCTGGCGTTCTCAAACTTTGTTTCAAATTTGAAGGAATTACATCTTCGGAAATGTTAGCTTCCAGCTTACTTGAATTATCCCCCCTATCTTCATCAGAATCTGATATTTTTCTTGAATTTGGGAAAAGGAGAGTTCTGCCGCAGGAGGGGCAATCGGGCAATGCATTGCCCCTCCACCCCCTGCCGACCCCCCCCCCTCCACTTCCTCCCACTCTTCCTCTGACCTTGGGGTTGCGCATGAATCTTGAAGAAGGTGACCACCACGTTTTCGCCCTTCCTCGTTTTCGCTCGCGAAAGGTTACGAATAGTTTTCGCGCGTTTTTGAATATTTTCCCGCGCTTTTGGACTTTGTCGTTTTTCTAGTCATAGAAGACTAGGAGGTTTTTCACTTTTTGAATGGCAACGTCAAAGTTTTGGTTGTTATGACAACCAGAGTTTTTTAGTTTTCAGTTGGCAACACTTGTTGCTACGTTTTAACTTTTGGATGGCAACTTTTAAGAACGTTCGTGGCGCCATCTATTGAGAGGTTGATTTTTTTATTTCCGGACTTTTGAATATTTCTGCGAATTTAATTATTTTTATTTTTACAGAATGTGGCGGCCGGGAATCGAACACCCAAACTTTGAGTTAGCAAAAACGTATGCTAACCACTATGCTATATTTTTCATTACTCTTTCATTCTTAATGTGAATCTGTACCATGACAACGAATATTACAATTAAATTAATTTTAAAACCATCAGTTAATTCACTCTTTAGTACTAATCATGGCATATCATTAACTGTATTTCAGCTCATAATTGAAACTATCATCATTATTATTATTTTTCATAATAACAAAGTTTTCACTTAAGTAAAGATTTATTTAAATACAACCCATTCGAGATTTTAGATTTGGTTCAATGCTTTGTGGACTTGAAATATATTTTAAACTTTGATTTTCTTTTTCATGCATTTCAAACTTTATCATTTTTATTTTTTCTAACTTGTTAAATTTTCTTAACTAATTTCTTTTCTCTTTGTCAAATTGACAAATATTTTTTTCTAACTTGTAAAAATTTCGAAGAAATAATTTTCTTAAGTAATTTTTTTTTTTGACTTTCATACAACAAAATATTTTTTTCTTACTTGTTAAATTTTCGAAGAAATAATTAACTTAAATATTCTTTCACACATTTTGAACTTTAACGTTTTTTCCTGTCATTTAGCACTTTGATACTTTGATTTTTTTTTTCACTATTTTAGCGTTTTTCAATTATTTTCAGTCTTTAACTATTTTCTTAACTTTTTAGTCTTTAACTAATTTCAAGCATTTCAGACTTAGATTATTTTTTCGTGATTTCGATTTTTTTTTTTTTTAGTATATTTTAGAGTTTGATCATTTTCTCGCTTGTTTTTACTTTATCGTTTTTTTTCCGATATTTTTAAACTTAGAAATTTTTCGCAATTAGTGACTGGAATTGAAACCTCAAATTTTTCGAAACATTATCAGGTCTACAATTTTCATCCAACTAATTTAATTTAAAAACTTGCAATCAATTTACTCTTAGTAGTAATTAACACATATCATTAACAAATTTTTACGGATTTTAAGAAATCAACTTAATTAATTTTTTCCAGTAAGCAAATTTCGCACTCAAGTTACATTTCATCACTGCATATACGTTTCAAGAGTTTCATTGAATTTATCACATACCATTTAATTAACTCTAATAATTACTTTTTCATTAATACTTAACTTAATCATTTTATCATACATTTATTCCAGTTACAAAATTATGCTTAAAAGTTATTTATTTTTCTTAGCACAAGAGATTTTAACATGTTCCTACTAAAATGCTTTTCACTCTAGTTTGAGTTTACTAAAATAGCAACTCATTTACGATTTAGATTCATTTAATCGTCTTTGATTCTTTTTCATTATTATTATTTTACATTATCACATACGTTATTATTTTTATACATTTATCCATTTAATTTTCCAAAATCTACAATCAATTTACTCTTCGTATTAATTAACACTTATCACTATCAAATATTTTCATGAATTTTAAAAATTATCTTCTTAAATATTTTTTTACTGTAACCAAATTTCCCACTCAAGTTATATTTTATCACTACATATGCTTTTCATGAGTTTCATTTAATTTATCGCATTTCATTTAATTAACTCTAATAATTATTTTTTATCATCGATATTTAAGTTAATCATATTTTCCTTTATTTTTTTTTTTCATGCAAACACTCTTGATGGAATAAAACAAAATTTTCAAATTTCATGAATTAAATCCCCTCTGACTATTTTATTTTACTTTACCATACTTTACTATTTTACTTACTGCGTTTTACTATTTATCATTCATTACAGCTTTTCCAAAATATTACTTTACAACCAACTAATTTCATTAACAGAATTTTCATTACAATTTATAAATTTCACTTTTATTTAATTATTTTTACCTACGCTAAAATAAAACACATCACATGAAAAAGTTAAACATCAATGAAGAACCCGAGAAATGTTAAAATTATAAGTCGAGTATCAAAACTTCATGTCAGCAAATTTTAAAAATAGACTTACCGAAAAATAACTTCTACTGAAATTCATTTCAAAACTTGGAATCAATTTACTCTTAGCATTAATAAACACTTATCATTAAGAAATTTTCATGGATTTTAAAAATCAACTTATTTAATTTTTTCCAGTAAGCAAATTTCGCACTCAAGTCACATTTTATCACTACATATGCTTTTCAAGAGTTTTATTGAATTTATCACATTTTATTTAATTATTTTTTGATTAGTATTAAACTTAGTCATTTTATCGCTTAGTATTTAACTTAATCATTTTCTTGCTTGTTTTTACTTTATCGTTTTTTTTTTCCCGTTATTTTTAAACTTAGAAATTTTTCACAATTAGTAACAGGAATCGAACCCACAAATTTTTCGAAACATTATCATGTCTACAATTTTCATCCAACTAATTTATTTTAAAAACTTGCAATCAATTTACTCTTAGTAGTAATTAACACTTATCATTAATAAATTTTCACGATTTAAAAAAAAATCAACTTATTTAATTTTTTTCCAGTAAGCAAATTTCGCACTCAAGTTACATTTCATCACTTTATATGCTTTTCAAGAGTTTCATTTAATTTATCACATTTTATTTAATCAACTCTATTAATTATTTTTTTGATTAGTATTTAACTTAGTCATTTTATCGCATAGTGTTTTACTTTATTATTATTTTTTTTTTTTTTTTCATACAAGCACTCTTGTTAGAATAAAACAAAATTTTCAACCTTCATGAATTAGAATCACTTTGGCTATTTCATTTTCCCAATAATATTTTACTTTAACAACTAATTTCTTTAACAAAATCGATATCATTTATTTTAGTCTTTATCCTTTTCGAACGATACATTCAAATGGACAGCTATACGTTAAATTAAGAAACTTAATCTAAATTTTGACAAATTAAGTTATAGCTAAATACTGACTAAAATTAAGTACAAAAGACTAACCTTTTTGGGGTGAAATCCCTCAAGTACCAGCTATCGCGAAGTTATTTAAAAACAGTGAATGAAATTGTAATAAGTGGATTGTTAATTATAACTCAATCTCACAAAATTACAATTACACGCATGTTTTATTTGAAATCGCTGCATACGGCTGGCTGCCCATCGTCGATTTTCAGAACGCATGCCGTGATATCGCAAATCAACTCGGCTGTTGAAAAAAACTATCGTAATCCTACAGCACTTCGGATCGTCCACACACACACACACCGAAGCGAATTGAGAAAATGACTTTATCAATATTGCTATCTACCCCTTTACCGATAACAGATAACAAACCCCACGTGCTAGTATTATTCACCACCTGGCCTACGTCTTTCAAGTGATGTCACTGTTTCTGACCAATTAAAATTAGTTCACGTTTCTCAAATATCAAGCACATAGATCGACAATAGCCTGATGTCAGGTTTTCCAAACAAAATTTTAGATTTTAATTCGTAGTTTCGAATTAATTTCTTTTTCATTTCAAACTTATAAAAAAAATTTCCAGCTTGTAAGAATATTTCTTTCAAAAACAGATTTTTGATTCAAAACAGTATTTTTTCAAACTTGTAATATTTTTCTACTTAGAAAATGAAATCAAAAATTTTTATTTTCTTTAATCATATAAAATGTTTTTAAGAAATAATTTCTCAAACTTGTAATATTTTTCCACTAATTAAAAAAAATCAATTTTTTTTTCAATCATATAAAAATAAATTTTTAATCTTACAACAGTAAATTTTTCCGCAAAAATATTTTTTTCAAATCAAAATAATAATAATAATAATATTTTTGTAACATATTGTTTTTTTTCCTTTCAATCTTTTTTTTCAAAAATTTTCAAACTTACAAAATAAAATTTTTTCAACTGAATCTTCAAACAAAATGATTTAATTAAATTTAAAACTCAATATCACTTTACTCTTAGTATTAATAACCAATAGCACTTAACCATTTACTCTTTGCACTCTAAGTATTAATTAACACACACGCATTACAAATAATAATAATAATGTTTAAGATACTTACAAATCATCCACTCAAGCTTTCAAATATCCATCTAGCATGTTATTGTTCATTCGTGTGAGGGAACTTGTAATAAAACTTTACACATCAACCGAAATTATAAGCGAAAATATCGCATTTTTTAGCACTTAATATAATCCTACAATTAACAAATTGGTTTTAACTTTGAATTTAAGAAAAATAAAAACTATTACACACTTAGTAACATATCTATCGATGTATATTATTTCATGACAAATCACAAATAGGTGAGGATCTTTTATCGATCATGTGACCAACTAAGTTAAGAAAGAGCGTTCTTATCTCATATGAGAATTTATAAGTCTTTAATATTTCTCTTTAATGTAAGTGTATTGATACGTACGAGTTTGTGTATGTGAATATAACTGTGTATTGTTTTCAAACCATTGTCATGTTTAAGCTTTACGGTTCTAATTTTGACTTTCCACTTAGCATTATTTGAAGTCCTTCGCATGTATTAAACTATAGAAATATCACAAAAATTATATTTTCATTCAGTCTTAATTACAAAACCATACAATAAGATGAAGACAACACCGATAGTATAAAGATTACTTACAAGAAAGTGCATATAAAAAATATATGTAAGAGTGATTTCAAAGTATAATCCATCAACCATATTCAACAACTCAATAAAAACACAAGTCTCTTTTAAAATGATAAACACAATTTATTCACACACACAGTAAAAGACAATTAAATAAACTTACATCTTTAAGTAAAACTCTTCAAAACTTTCAAGCATATTTTTAACATCGATTGCATCAAATAAATCAGACACATGACATTTTAAACATGGACTATCAACATTCAAAGTAACGAAGTCACGAGTCAAGTTTTCCCAATTAACATTAAAAAGAGCCTGTTCGAAAAAAGTGTCGAACTTTCGACCCCTTGTTAATGATTCACATTCATGCACTCTCATGTAAAAAATGAATCCATTTTTACAACCCACACATTCTTTTTAGAAAGGTACTTTATGTTGCATATGAGCTCATCAAATAGTCACTTACGTAGAGAATCAGCCAGTTTACCAACTTCTTGTGATGTATATGTGCTGATTTTAGCACATCGACAATCACAGGGATATTTTTTCTCAATTTCCGAAAGGATGTACTCTTTTAGAGTATAAGTCATAAGTTTGTCTTTGACACTACGTGAGATACAAGGGGACGCGTAACACAATTTGTCAATCTGGCTTTTCCAAAAGTAGAACTCTATCAGGCATCAACTGGAACACTTCTCGTTTCAGTTTGAACAATCTTTGCACACTAACACAGATGTTACCATTCGCACTCGACTCTCCTTTTTTATAACAAAAGCGAAATCACGGTCTTCGATTAATTTTTGATTTATATTTTTACGTAGGCTTGAAATAAGTGATCTCCACACATCTGGTTCTAAGGAAATACCATCCATAGTTGGTCGAAAAATACCATCTTTCCCACACGTATATCTTCTAATATGCACGCGTGTACGTTTCCGAAAAGTATTCACCAAAAGTGAAAATACAATCACCCAAGTGTATCATATCATCAGGCTGTGGAGAAGCCTCAATGTTCATTTTCATGTTCGTTGCATCCCATCTGTTCATCTTCAGGCTTCAAAGTTTCAGAATGATTTTCACCAGCGTTAGTCATTCTTAACTCTCATAGGATTAGGAGTCACAATACTAAAACAACTTCCTGTGAACTTAAAAAATAAATCAAACTAGGTTTTAACACTAGCTGGTGAAGAAAAATCCTAAGTACATAGAATAAAATTTCACGATCTCTTTCAAAGCTCAGAATCATCCTGAAAATGATTCTCCAAACATCCACTATAAACCAATGAATATTCACTTTAACCAATGAGAAGTGTACATAAGTCTCTTGCTACTGACGTCATAGAATATCACACGAACTTTTGAGCAGAGTTGAGTTGTTTTCCTCAGTATTCAGATTTTTAGAAATGCCAACACTTTGACTTCCAACTTCACCCTGACCTACTACGAGTAATTTTAAGATGGTAGCAGGTTTTCACATCACATCGAATGCCGATGACGTTTTCGCATCTCATGCAAATTGACATGATCAATTACCATGCTAAGGAACCCATCGCATTTAAATGCAAAAGATCTTACCCGGCTTTGGCTTGAATCTCCGTTACAGGTTTAAACGAAATTCCCCGATTTTTCCATTTTACATGGATAACACTCTGACATATTTTTACTTTTTATATGCAGTGAAAGACAGTGAAGTACAGAATCACACTTTTCAGCATATATAATATACTTTTTTTTCTTCAGCATAAACACGTTGACGCCAAACTTTAAGACTCAAAGGGTTCTTAAAGTTAAAATGTAAAGAAACTGACGAGTTCAAGGTTACAAGAGTTTCAAATTCTACTGTAGTTCTCGAGAATCTACTTTTCTGAATGAGCATGTCCTTCATGCTCATTCAGAAAAGTAGAGGATGTCAATATATGACAAACAATGCATAATAATGTAAATTTTCTACTTTAAATTAAAAAACTGTAATTTTGACGAGAACGCAACACTGCCAGATCAGAAATGAAAAGCTGAAAATTATAAAATATAGCCAGGCACGGCCTGAACTTAAATATATTGGAAGGCGTATAATCTCAATTTGTCGAACGGAACTTACATACTTGCCGATTAATAAAATACTGGTGCATGCACACATTAAGTACGCACAATTAAGTACAATATCTAATAAATTTTGGACATTCGAGAATTCAAAAATTGCAACATTACAATTGTCCCCAAATTTGCCGAATCGCCAGACAAAATTTTCCCAATATGGCAATTTTGGGGAGGTCATAGAGACTTCCCGTGACCTCCCATCAAGTGCCTTTGAATATAGTTTCTAAAATTATTTTTAGGTTCACAAGTTTCAATGGTACTAGTGCATTTTTCCTGAAGTAAAACTTTAATTTCCTACTGACGCAAATATAAAACTTTTTATACACAAGGGTTTCGTGTTTGTATCTAAAAATGCTTATTTTTATTATTATTATTTTTTTTTTTTTTTGAGTGCTTCATTGATGATTTTTTAATTATTGTTATTTTAGTTTTGTTCGATAAGTATGAAAGCTGGCTCGAGATTTCAGAGAATTTCGAGTCGTTCAGACATCAGAGTATTGTATTTCCAGAGGGGCAAATTCTTCAACAAAAAATATCAGTAAACTTGATACTGTTTGCATGTCTCTCGGTTACGTTGTTATTTTATTTATTTACATTTTATTCATCGAATTATGTACAGGATATAAAAGTTACTTACGCTATAGCGTAAAGTTTATCAATAAAATATTTAAATGCAAACTGTTAAAGAATTTAAAACTGAACATAAGAAAGAAAAAGAAAAAAAGAAGAAAGAAATCAATCGCGATACGCTAAAAATTTACTAGAAAACATATAAATTTAAATTTACTAGAAAACATAAGAATTTAAATTTTAAGTACTCACATCCTGTATAACACAAAATATAATCGTAAACAAAGTCTAATGTTCTAATAACTTTAAATACGATCAAGAAAGGAATTGATTTATTTTTAAATCAAATTTGAATTTCAGAAAATGTTTAAAAACTATCATCGTGCAGTAAAATATTCAGGATCACAACAACTACTCGGACTTTTGCTACAAAGCAATCGCTACAACTTAGCAACTAAAAGAAACTGCAAAGTCAACATCAAAGAATATTGGAATACGAATTATGATTTCAAAATACACACTATTATTTTACATACATTATCGATGATAAAGAAAACTACATTTTGAGGAAAAGGGAATGAATAATATAACTATTACTTACCTTTAACTTGAATTACAGCTGATCAGTCCTGTCTCAGCACACCCCCGAAAAATTACTAACATGGCTGTCGATACCTCGAATTCATTCGTTTATCTTCCCGTATGAAAGGAAACACCTTTTGCGCATCGTTTTGCGCAATTTAAAACAGTTTTACAGTTTTTCTCTGTTATTTAGCAAAGCAGTATTAAACTGTACGAAAATACAGTATATTACTTTAAAAACAACAATTATTTTTTGCAGTGTAGAGAAATGAAGATATTTTGTATACTTTTGAAGTTTGACACATTGTTTTTCTAAAAATGTCGAATCTTTTGTTAAAAGTTTTAAAAAATTGAAAAGTTTGGGGTGGAAACTACCACTTTTCTAGAGACTTTCCCAGGCGTGTTTTACAGTTTGGTAATCAAAAATTGTCAAGAGGATATATTTAGCCAATCAGAATTTTACATCATGATGAAACGTGACATAACTTGGCAGGGGTACAAAAACTATTGCAGTATTTATGCAAACCCTTTAAATGCAACTCCAATACGTACTCAACTCGCGAATTTTATTTACAAATTCGAATTGTTATTTTACTTTTAATTTATTTCATTGAATTATTATTCTTATTATTTAGAAACATAACTCCCAAATCCAATCAGAAAAAGCTCTATCAATGTATAAATATGCTGGTACGAGAAAGTAAATATGTGTCTTTGATAATGACAGGGGAAACGGACGTAAAAATAAAACCCCACTGTCAAGCAAACGTAAGAAACGAAGACATTTTGCTGAGAAATATCGATTTCAACCTAAAGTGTGTATCAGTACGTCAAAAGAAAACATGCAAGCCTGAAAGCAGTTCAGAGAAAAAGTCTTCAACATTTAACGACCATCCACTGGCGACACTACGTCCGCATGGTGTTTCATGCAACAACAACGATACACAATTAAGTTCTCTAAAAACTTGTTTTCTTCTCTTTAGACAGCTGTACCCCTTTGCGGAAATCATTTGTTTGAATCGGGGCTCATTTGATTTCGCCTTTCGGAATAATTACTTCCTTTGTCGTGCTCAGCAAAAATCGATTGGGGTATTGATCTAAACAAAAAGCAATTAAACTTGCAATGTTTTTGAAAAGTGTTCTGATTGGTATTAGTTTCTTAATATAGGGAGTTAAAAATCAAAGTTAGTCTTTTAAACATTTTATTGAGATATATGTAGAATAAAGCATTATACTTTGTAATATACTTATTAAACTGTCACGAAGAGAAAACATTTTTAAAATATTGATAATAAAAATGTAACTACTCGTATCAAAGGCTCCATGAATTGCTTCGCTAAAATTTAGCTATAGCCTAAATTTACTTTCTGAGTCAAGGAGGGGAAGGAAGGGGTAAAATCATAAAAATGTATACAAAGTACACATTTAAAATACATTTACTATGTATACAAAGTAGACATACTTGAGACGAAAGATTCACGCAATATTGTAACAATGTAATTTGAGAAGTCGAGAGTTGTTTCGAACGAGATAAAGTTTGTTATGAATATTCCTTATTTATTTTTTCTTTTTTTTTTTTTTTAAAGCGATAGTATTTAAGGTAAAGATTCAAAACTATAGGATTTTTTTACCGTTCATAGGGCAAAACAGGTGACAGAGAAAGAGAGAGAACACGAAGCATTGGAAAATACTACACAATAATCTACTTGATTCAAAACTTGCAACATTTTGATAACAAAACCACTAAAAAAAAACCTAAATCTATTAAAAATTAGAACAAATAAAGAAAGGGTTTTCATAATTTAGCTTTTTCATAGAAAACAATCCAGAGCCTCAGACTTATTATAAATACAATATAAATAAAAGTATCCAATCTCTCAGTGCTGTAATTGCCATCAAAATTAAGATAAATAAATGAAAGTAGAATAATAAACGAAAAATTTGCACAAACCAAAATTGCCACAATCCAATCCAGTCACGAAGTCCTTTTTATATGTAATCCCTTTTTTGTTCTAATTGGGATCGAGTCACAAAGCTTGCCGACTCTTAATATGACTTATTATAAAAGCGGTAAGAAATTTGATTTCGTATTTCGCTGATTTGATTTTATGGTTTCTTCTTTATCTACACCAAGGTTATTTTCGATTCAAATAACATTTTAATAAATATTAAATTGAGGGGTTAAAAAGATAACGGCTCACAAAAATAATTTTGAGAGTAGAGTAATAGGACATGACAATAAAAAATAAATAAATTAAATTTGAAATTTGCTTTTTTACCGAGCTCAAAATAAATGTCTCCAAATTTCTTCAAAAGAAGAATTAGGTTGAGGAAAGGAGTGACATTTGATTGGAGATAATGTTAAAAGAAATGACTTACATACATTTTTAAACAATAAATTTTCGCAAAACTTTTGCGCACTGTGTTTTCTACATAGTTCTTGTAATACAATGTAATTATTGCACTCGCAAAATTTGACTATTAAATGAAACGACGCAGTTTACTTTTCACTTTCCTTTATGTTGATTTAAGATTATATTTAAAATCTGATTTCATGCTGTTGCACATTGCGTGAATTCTTTGCAACATGTTGAAAATTTATTCTTATTCAAGCTGAAAATTTATCGAAAATCACGATTTTAAGAAATGTAACTTCTAACAAGCGTGTATGAGTATACGACCTCATTTTTATGATTTTATTCTACGCGAAAATTAAATTATTAAGATGATAGTTACTGATATTACTTAAGCACTAACTAAAGCTGTTTTCATCCGGATTATTTGGTGAGAGTCTTATATTACACACACACACACACACACATACCACCGTATTAATCCTATTTAACCGTTTTATAAATGTGCCACGGTTTTCTCAAGTGGTATTAACCTTCTAACAAAGTTAGATATGTGGATATTTAGAATTAAAGCTACATATTTGTGCTGTCTTGAATAACATTTAAAAACCGTTTCTTGCTTCGCATTGCTTTAATTAGTTAAGGAAAAATAAAAAAAATAGCTTTCAGCAATTTTCAACACTATCTTACTTTTGTACCACATATTTTATTTCTCATGATCGTTTGGGCGTAAACGAAGAAAAGCTTAATTTAATATCCGTAGGTATTGCTATCAATTGTTGCTTGAATTCGAAGTAATGAAGCAAACTGTCAAGATTCAAATATGAATTAAAAATTGATTGCAGAAAGCTAATGAAAACTTTGAAAACCAAATGTCACTATTTAAAATTAATTTTTTAATTGATGCTGATTCAGACTTACGTATATTGATTCAACGGTATAGATTTAATCTATATAATTTTTGTAAGAGTTGCAGTATCTTCTTGAAATCGAATTTGAAAGCCACGTGTTGTAAGAGTTATGTAATGTTGACAATTAATATAACAATAGTGCGCAATTGAAATATATGAAAATGAAAAGACAAATACACTGATTTTAAAATCGTTTTGTTTACTTATTTGATCAATATGCAAATCAGTTTGATTTTAATAGCTTTCTTTCGGTACAAAAGTGAGAAACGAATAAAGCTGTACGGAAATAATACCAAAAATTAAAATCTTTTTATCTCTTAGCCAAGTTTTAAACGAGACATACGAGGCTGACGGGTTTAATGCGAACGATTTAAATTTACTATTATTTTCAGGATGATAAAATGTCTCTTGTCACTCTTTTGTACTTCAGACAGTTTTTACTTAATCTCTTTATTTATCATTTCACACTTTTTTACCATTTAGCAATAGGGTAATAAGGGAAGGGTGACCCAAAACGGGTAAGTTTCCAAGGAACGCTCGAAAATTGTAGTTTTTGGATTTTTATCGAAACAATTTCGGTTTTTTTTTCCTAGCAGGGTTCTTGATCTTCAAAATAAAAAGCTATTTTTGTATTAATTCAAACCCAATATTTATTTATTATCAAACTTTACAAACATTTGAAAAACCCGCTTTGCCCTACCAGGGAGCCCAAAGCGGGTAAGCTTAACTAATCGTAATTTGGTTCATTTGCCAATCAAATATGAAGTTATAAATGATTAAAATAATTTAATTGTTACCTGCTACTAAAAAAACATTAAAAAGTTGTACTTATCCAAAGTCAGCACATTTGTTTATAAAACAAAGAAATAACTGATTAAAATAATAGACTAATTAATTGCCGTCCTAAAAAAATGCAGTTATACTTATCCTATTGAAATAGAAAATCTAAGTCAGCACACGAGTCAAGAAATTATAAATAAATATATCATTAAATCCTACACCCCCCCCCCCCCAAGGCACGTTATTTATTTCAATAATTATAACCTTAAATTTAAAAAAGAAACAAACGAAATGACTCGTAGTTTGCAGGTGCATGGATGGTGCCAGAATAACGTAATACTATTGGAAAAAAAAGCTGGTCTTCGACTAATCACAAGTTACAAAACTTCATTAATTTTTAGAAATGTATCATTTTTTTAAATTTTAAGCCTGGTTGCGTCATGCCGCTACATTGCTGCTTCGCTGGGACTGATTAAAACTGGGGGGTGTTCGTGTAAACACTAAATACGTATGCATCGCCGCTTACACACCATATGGGGGGGGGAGTATACGAAAGCCTACTCGCTTTGGGCGTTCTACTCGCTTTGGGCTACCCTCCCCTACCGCTCTTATAGTGCAACTTACATTTAAAAAAAAAAAAAAAAAAAAAAACACTAGTTTCACGGACTCTTCAAAATAGGAGTATTCTGTTTAATTTTTCTGAGATCGATCTTACTGTTACTGAGGGAAGTATATACTCCTCGTTTACACAGAGTAGCAAACGTGGTACAAGCTATATCTGTTATTGGATGGCTTTTAAAATATTTAAATAAGGGGGACATTTCTTCAAATATTTAAATTTTCACATCTAGATAGGCGACATGCTAATTGAAACTAATTTAAAACATCCCTTCACAATGATGATCGGTGGGATGTTTGTCAAGACGTTGACCGGACGGTTTCGTAACGCATGTAGCTGTGGTGATAGGATAAATCCGGGAGAGTCGCCGCATTCAAGATAGATGCTGCCGCCCCCTTGCTGCCCTCCTTGTCGTAAAACAGATGGTCTGCAGTCAAAAACTTACTATAAGTGCAAATGAGATATTTTTAACCCTTATAAAGCGGGAACTCAAATTCAAGTTTTACTTTTAACTATGCAACCGTTATATAGGGGTAAGCTCATAATTTAGCCGCCAAGACTTATAAATACCTAATGCTAAAATAGTTTCTGTATTCAAAGTCAAAAGTAAGTGTAGGGTTTGCCGCACTACGTTCCGGTACACACGCTGCAGTTTCTTTTTCTGGTCTATAACCACAATTGTTGAAATTAAACTTTATCCAACCATGACATTTTTCTTGTTTGTCACTGACTTTTATATTACTTTAGTACATCTTTTGGGTTTGGTTAAAGTTCAAAATCAAGCTTCCAGGACATTTGTTTTAGACATTGGTGGATATTTAAGTGCTGGTACCACAAACATAACGTAACATGCGACAAATTCCTTACGTAAAGCATTAACTAGCACACCTGAAATCAATTTGCAGCCTGCAAAAAGTGGAACTAGAAGTATAAAACCATCATCACCTACTAAGCAATTACATAAAATATCTTTGACAGTTCTAAGTTCACTACACTAAAATCAATTAGTGACTTTTTGTTTTACTTTATAAATTGTACTTCAGATGTTACATATTTATTTATTTATTTTTCATTTCATTCTTATACCAGGTGCAGCATAATATGCTTTTGTAGCAGAACACACGTTATATATACACGTTATATTATTCAGCACCACAGCATGATTTATGTTATTCTACGTACACCATGGGATTTGTTTACACAGCTGCGAAAAAAAAAAAAAATGGCTGAACTCATGGATGTACTCTATAGGAATAAATTTGGAACTTTTTTCTAAATACACTTACGTGGAAAAAATTAAATTACTTTTTTAATCCCGTAGAGCAACATTTAATAAAATAAAAAACCTGCTCATTTATAATTGCTTTGAGGTAACTTAAGTCAAATTTTGCTTTCAGAGACATTGCAAGTTAAAGTACAAAATGTCAGAAGTGCCTCGGTTTTCCAGCACTCACAGAATGTGTTCTAAATTATTTAGTGGGATGGACAGATGCCTTTTCGATTTGTTTTTAAAGCATAATCGAGGAAAAAACCTGTTCTCGGAAGGGTAGAAACCGAATGGTAGTTAGATCCGAGTTAACTTACGTGGTAGCATTTCTTTAACATATCAGTCTTCGACGCATTATTTTCCAGGTACATTTCGATATTACACTGTGGTGAGCTGACATTATAACCCACACAGTGCAATTTTAGTGTTAATCAATTTTTAAACTAATTTTCTCAATGTCTTTTTAAGATTTTGCTAAGAAAACTGGATGCATATTAATAAAATTACTCCATAAATATAATTTACCGTTTTAAGTAAAATATTTATAATGAAAATGATATTGACCAGGATATTGTTGCGGTTGTTGGTGGTGATAATTGTGTAATTGAGGATTATGCTGATAAATTTAAAAACAAAAACCATATTTTAACTGAAATTTAAAATCTAGGAAAAGTTCACTTTTATTGTTTTTTAATTTGAATAAACTAGCTTCTCCAAATTTCAGATTTAACATTTTAACGTAGAAATATTTCAGATAATTGCGCAAAGACGATAGAAAAAAGGGATATGTGTAATAGTACCAGATTCATTTTCGCGCATTCGTTATAAATCGCTTTTTATCTGTTGTTATCCTAAAAAGTCTCACAAAAGAAAAAAAAAAAGCAGCTTTCTAGTTTCCGAACCTGGTTTTTCGAAAAAGTGCCATATTTTCAAACCCTAATGCTAAAACTAAAACGGTAACAAGAGCTGGTTTTTATGTGTGTTAAGCAAGATTTTGTGTGTGTGTGTTTTTTAGTCTAATATATTTTTACTTAATATGAAAAAAAAATCTACCCCTAAGCTTATTCATACGAAAATAACGAAATAATACTTTTTTTTAGAAATTTCAGTTTCTCATCTACATGATTCCAAAATTTTTTAATTATTTCAGAGATAAAATTAAAAAAAAAAAAGAAAATTTTCATAGAAATTGAATTAAGAGTTTTTTTTTTTTTTAGGAAAAGATTGGAATATTCTGCAGATGACTTATTTATTTTTTGATATTTTTAATATATAAAACAAGAGCCCAAATATAATATCGAAAATAGGAAAATTGGCTGGAAAATGAATGTTTAGTACTTAGCCTTTTCTCGTTTTATGCGGTTTAAATTAAATAAAACTACCTTCTCTCCGCAGTGGTACTTTATCTCTTAAATTAATGATTTGCTACAGTTAAGTAAAAAGGTTGCACATTTCAATTAAAGGTGACGGGAAGAAAATATTCATTCTCGGTTGCTTTGAGCTAAAGGCGTTATTTTTAGACGCAATCGATTTCAATACATTTATTAGTACCATGCTGTGTCGGAATGGATTTTTTTTTTATAGTGAAGCATTGTTTCTTTTCTACGTTTCTCTACAAAAAAACTACTTAAAAGTTTGACTGCGCCTTATATTAAGAAAAAATAAGGAATTTATAATGAGAGAAAGCATCGCAGCTTTATTGCTTACTTTTTACAAGTTAGATATTGGTTTTCTTACGTCAAAACATTGTACAAATAACTTTTTGGGAATCTTTAAATAATTAAAATAAGGACTAGTTGTTTTTAAAGATTGGGCATAAAACATAAAACTCAACTTATCCATTTCTTTGCGTGGAGAACCCATCCCGCAATACTTGGAACTCAAATGCTTGAAAACACTATTTTAATTTAATTTTGTTCTTCGATTTTCCTTTTTTGCATAATGTTAGACAAATAAGGGATTGATTGAAGTAAAAAACCAGCGTTAATAAACCATATTATTGAAAAAACATATTTTTATATGATTTAATCGTTATTTACGTTGGTTTTTGATTTTAAACATATTTTACTACAAAGCTTATTTGATAATTTTTCGTTTAATGTTGTATTTTCTTGATAATTTACGCTACATTTAAGTTTTTTCTGTTCAATCATACATAGCGAAAAGCTTATCAATTGCGCAAAGCTTATTTGGGCAGTTTCAAATAAATCAATAATTTTATTCGTTCGTTTTAATTTAAGTAGGGGATTGTCCCCTGGATTAAGTATAACTCAGTGGCGTAGATGCAGAAGGGTTCATTTAGATATGCAATTTGGGCTGGAGACTTTCTGGAAGGAGAAAAGAAAATCAAGTAATTGGAAGTTTATTTGGAAATGAGTACCCATGACGGAAAAACGCGGTAAAGGAAGAAAACATGTTTCATTGCTGATCCCTTCAGAAAACGTTTAAACTTTATCTAACTAATTTATTGAGCTAATGTGAGTCAAACCACCAATATTATTCGTTATCCTGTCACGTGTAATTATCAAAATAATAAAGAATAAAAACAATTGAGAACTAAATATGTGTTAAAGAAAATACTTAAACATGAGGATGTTAAGTGCAATCGGTGAGAGATACTAAAACTGGAAGTCACAATGACATTTCAATTTGTATCAGATACGATAAGCACAATTTTAATTAAATTGAACTAAGGTAAACACACCGGCAGTGAAGCCAGTGCTTCAGAAGTGACCACTTCAAGGTTTATATTTGACAAAATAGGATTCCAGGTTTCCCACTGGATTGAAACGTGCAAGAGGTAATATATCTCCTGCACGTTTGATGCACTTTTGAATCCATTGGGAAACTTGGGGGATTCTATTTTTTCAAATATAGACCTTGAAGTGGCCACTACTGTAGCACTGACCACTACTGTTGTGTTTACCTTATAACCTCTGAACTTGATCAAAGAATGAAAATTGTTAGTGTTCCTTAGTGGAACAAAGGATTGTTCCACTAAGCTTAGAATTTTGGTTAAAACAGTTTTGGATGTTCCATTGTTTTATGGCATAGAAAGTTTATTTTGGTTTAATATTCTTAGAATTATTGACTCTATCGTTTTACGAATTACGTTGGATAAACTAAAAACTTTGTTAACCAGAGCTAGGATATTTGAAAACCCAATGTATTTTTACCTATCTTTCCATATAAATACGCCTACTATGTAATATGTACACAATTTATGTGTTATTCGTCTATGCGTTACATCTTTCAAGATAATGGTAAATCCATCAGAGAGGGAAATAACTTTCAAAATGTAAAGGAACAGGTGTTGCATTCGTTTTAAATTAACTTATGTTGAAAGCAACTCACGCATTTTCCCCTTTATTTTTGGCTAATTTGGAAACCGCAACCAAATCAGACTATTTTGCCTCCCTTAAGACTGAGGAAGAACGGGGTCACTTTTGGAACATCGATCCAGGGTCGATGACACTGAAAATTCTCTACCAATCATCGGAGCACATGGAAGAGAAGGCACCAAAATCATTCAGGACGAAAAGATTGGCCGAAAGCCAAGAGGATAAAAAAAATCGTCTTTTCCCATCTCCTCTCCACCCCTGACTTTACTATTTTTAAGGGAATCTCATCAAACTGCTTCAAAAATTCGAAATTTGTTATTGGTACTTGAAAGTATTGCTTGTTTCGGGAGCAGACAATAACTTACTTTGAAACAAAGCTATGAAATAAATGTTCGAAGGCATGTGAATATTCATATCTGCTCAATCTTAAGTCAGATGCGCTAAGTTACAAAAATTACTAACGTTTAGGCAGTGGATAATACATGCAGAATATATATATATATATATATATATATATATATATATATATATATATATATATATATATATATATATATATATATATATATGTGTGTGTGTGTGTGTGTGTGTGTGCGTGTTTAAATTAAATAATCTTCCGAATTTAAAATTGACACGAGTTTATTTTCACAATCACAATGACGCATCCAGTAGTGCGAATTCAACTAACTTGTCTACTTTCATGGGCCCTAAATAAAACAAATACTATTTAAAGCTGCATTATAATCAAGTTTAAGGGTTTTTCAAAAAAAAAAAAAAAAATCGGGAATTTTCGTCTCAGTACTTCAGCTGAAATGTTGGAAATACCTAAAAGTTACTTTTTTAAATTTTAATTTTTTTTGTGTAAATCACAAGTGATAATAACGTTTTTTTTTAAAGATAATAATGTATTGCCTTTTTGTTCCACTTTTTCTCCACAGACAAATCATTATATTTGCAAGCTTTTCATTATCGTTTCGCCGAGACTGTTATCTTTCAAAAGTCTGGAGTACTTCAGGGATTGGCCTGTGTTGATATCCAGGGATGATACATCAAAAGATTATGTGGCGCCATTTTGAACCATTTTTTGAAAGTTCTCTTGATAGCATCATTATTAAGAACATTCATTTGAAAAGTTGGAATAAAATGGCGCTGTATCAAAATATGAATTACGTTGAGATGAAACACTTTATACGTTTTCCAAAAAAAAAAAAAAAAAAATCATATCAGATTTCAAATATACTTAATATCTCGATTCTCAGATTTTTCACCCTAACAAAGTTGGATATTGTTTAGAAGTTAGAACTAAAACCGTTCATTTTGGTACGTTGGGTCAAACAGTATTTACTTTGAATAATTCGACACTTCTACTGTTTAGTTCCCTCAAAAATCACATCATTACCTGTTTATCATACCAAAACTGGTGCCATTCAGTTTCATAAACGATTTGGAACACCTGTTACAAAGAAACGCGTTTCCAGAGCTATAATTTCATTGGAGCTTTCTTTACATTTTTCTGTGATAGAAATTGATAAGTATTCAGGTCTAATCTCTATCCACTATAATATTAAAATCTGTTCGCGTCTGTCTGTCTGTCTGAAGATCTATCTACTCGAGAACCGCTGCGAATCGAGAGTCGAACGAGATACCGATCAATTCGAAATTTTCCAAAGAAAACAATAGGACCAATCTCGTAATTGTGCGACTTTAATTAGCGGAGATATTAATCAAAACGTTAATTAACATAACGTTATTCAGGAATTTTTATTTCTTTCCTGTTGCCATTTTGCATATGCGTGAGCAAATAAAATTCTAATAATTGTTTTAAGAGATTTTTTTGACTGCTGTCCAAATCTTAAAACAACGTTTCCATTTAGAATTTCATTTTAAATAAGTTTAAAATTTATTGTCCTATTCGGACATAGCCTTAATTTTATCGTCTGTCCTTTTTTTATTTTTTACATTCAACGTTCTTAACTCTTTTCAGCATATGAAAGTTGTTTCTTTAGCTATGTTCATTGATTGTAGTGTAAGTTTATCATTCACCGGCCTCATATTTTGGTACACTTAGAATGTGCGACTAATTATGTTTATTTTACTGGACATTTCCCGTCACATGGGTGAGTTTTCGAATTGTAATAACTCTCTTTTTTCTTCCTGTTTCTATTTTTAAAATACAGTTTATATCGTTAAAAGAACATGTTAACTTAAGATATTTTGGATTTCTTTGTGAAACAGATTTAAACAAAAAAGATTGTTTTTAAGGATTTTAACTAAAGCTAAATTGAAATGATCACTTGGTATTAAATTAATGCTTATTGGTAGTTATTTAGTCTTGGTGCTTTAGTTTCACGTAATCAACCAAAAAGTATGTGTCATTCTATGTAAAAAGCTTATTGTAATTGTACGTAAATAATTCAGATATAGTCTATCAGATGTAATTCATTTTAACGTGAGCACTCATTATAGTTGATAATGCATATATTTTCATCTTTTGTGCTAATTGAAAATACTCATAACTTGTATCATTGATAACTATGATTAACGTTAAAGATATTTTTGCCAAAAATATGCTCTACTGGTGTTTTGCAAACCTTGCATTACGCGTAATTATTTACTCCTTAGCGCTTTAGAAACTGATGTCAGAATAATGCAAAAACATCAATTGAACAGCTCTTTCATTTTTTAAGTAGCCCGTGCAACGCCGGGCACGCAGGCTAGTTTTTTTATAAAATGAAATCTTTATAGAAAAACTGTGCGCACCATTCGCTTTTGGTATCATGTTGTGAAATTCGTTTATTTCTTTTTTTTTTTTTTTTTTTGAAAAGGCAAATAACATATTGTCCTCGAATAAATGCAACAAGTTTAAGGTGTTTTGGAGCTAGAAAAAAAAACTTTTAGTACGACCTAAATCTTCAACAATTCTATCAAGCTGCTTAAAGTACTTTGAAATTCTGTGAAACATGCATTTTCTAATTTTCGTTTAAGCTGATCACTAAACATTTTACTTTCAAATCATAGTTTTATAGTATTTCATACCCTTCTGCGTTGTTTAAAATCTCAATCTATCCATCGCTCCATTCTTCATGAAAGGCTGAGCAAATATGTACTTCGCCTTAGGTCCCCATAATGCGATTAGCAAGCGCCATTAAATGAAATCTGCAGTTCTTGTACTTTCTTCTCTAATCTTCTAAGATTCCACGTCCAGTATTAATCTTGCGCAAGGGTTTGCAAAGTGGCTCTTTTGTTCTTCTTATTAATACTTTTGCAGTCGAGGTGGGTTTAATTTATATTAATGACAACTCGCCGTGAAACCACATTCGGGATATTGATCACCCAGAATTCTCTGAATCAAGTATCAGACGTGCTGGATTTAAAGTTCAAGGGATGTTCCACCGGAAATGTGTAAAGCTAATGGCGCGAAGAAGGAACATATAATTAATCAGTTATTTGAAGCATTTCATTTCAGGAGTAGATTAAAAACTTTCTGCTAAAAGTTGTTCCTTGGGGAAATGGTTACAAGAAGTATATGCAGGTTTGGAAGATGCGAATGGGACTGAGAAATTACTGCATATTATACATTATTTATAACTTAAAATGGAGTGTTAATGTAAGATTTTACCACGAAATATTTTAACGAATGGTTAATCAGGAAATGGTGAGTTTTGCTGGTCAATATAATGGGGAAATTTATGTCGACTTACATTCATAAATGAGATTCGAGTGTTTTAAAAATTCACTTGTTACTTTCTAATTATGATGTTTGACCATGCATTCTTTTCTATTTACGGTATTCAATTATTAATGGTTAAAAGTCGTAAATATAAAGCATTATATCTGAAAATGAACAACATATTGATATAAATATTTGGGTTAGAGTGCTGTTAAAAGAAAAGACAACTGTTTAGGCTTTGTTTTCAAAGCTTTCAGATGTTGTAAAAGAAATTTTTCGTACGAATATGTGTTACAAGACATGTAGATTTTCAGTATTTTTGTTTAAGGTTTGTGTGCCGATAAAAAAACGAAAAGAAAACGGATAATGGATTGTTTCAAGGATGTAAGGCAAGTTTAAAAAAGTGAAAATCTTGTTGCTCTTTTTTCTTTTTAATTCGTCGCCCAGAAAGGTTTCATTTCCTTCAACATCTTCAAAACTGCACACTAACTTACTATAGCCACTCGTTAAGTTACAAGGTTTATAGAGAAAAAAAAATATATAAACGCATTATAGCAATAACACAGGGAGCTTTTGTGAAAAATATTGTTTTAGTTTTCATAGGCATTTTGCTTCTTTGCGACCTTTTTAACACAAATGTTTAATTGCTTGTACGCAATATTTTATATCTCGGTTACTTTAGATATTGTGAGAAAATTTACAGAAACAATTGCTAAACTATGCTATAAATTTAATTGCACCATTTCGGTGAGAGACACTGGTTTATATTAAGTAGTCTGCGCGGATATTTTTAAAAATATATGAATCGATTATTTTAGAAAGGGCATAAGCCCAACTAATGAACTTTTCAGGAATCAATGAAAAGTGATTATTTCATTCAGAAATGAACTAAATACTACGAAATTTTTTCTGACTAATCTAGCCACAAGTAGGATCATTACCTCACTTTAAATTACGTTTAATTTCGTGATGGAAATTAATTAAAATTTTGTTTTACTGTGCCCTTTCTGCAATAAATATCCTGAAAGACTAGTTTACAGTGATGAAAATGAAAATAAAGTGAAACAGACTTGTTTCAAACTTATTTATGGTAATAAAAAATAATATTACAAAGTGACAAAAATAATTAGTGAAGTCCGTATTCATAAATTTATTATGTTAAGGAAATACACCGTGTATTTTCCTCTTTCTCTCGTCTTGTTTTAGTGAAATAATAAAGTCTGGCGTAAAAAAATAATAAAAAAAGAAATACAAAAACTAACAAACTGAGATAAAAAGCAAAAGTTTTACATGTGTATAAAACTAGATTCATATTCATGAAATACATCCTTTATGGAAATATTTTTTTCTATCCTTTTCTTGTCTAGTTTTGTGTTCCAAGTTCGATGTACATATTAGTATGAATATGTTTAAAATTTCACAGAATAATCATCTTGATATTTGTTATTTCTTTCAACAATATGAACAGTTTCCTTTTATACTCAGTATTAGCAAAGGTAGCTCAGCCGACAAGCGTTATCGCAATATTCTCTTGAAAGCCGTCTATAAAATAGCTAGTCTGAAACCGTTCCTTTGATGTTCTATCGAATATTTAAGCATCACGAATGTAGATAATTGAAAACATTTTTCGCCCAGTCGAATGTTTTTCTAAAATCTCAATTTGTGAGATAAGTCCTCTTAAAAAATGAAGGGCACCTGTTTAAGCAATTACAGATTTCATTGTTTTCAACAGATTTGACGGTGAATCTTGATGTAATTTCAGGATTTCACTTATAAGAGATTGGCTTTCACATGGTTATAATCTGTCATATCTGTTTAACATTCGCTTTACTGTCTCAAGATCCTGGTCGCAAAGGACAAGCAAAAAGTCCTCTCAGATTAAAGTTATCAGCAATCTGGTTAAATTTCTTCAGTGTTATTTCTAGAAAAAGTCTCCTGCAGTGTTACTCTTATTTTGACCAGCGTACATCTCACTGAAAGCATACAGTTTTTTCGCAGTTCCTAGAGTGATGTTAATACCCCTGAGAAATTAGCTAATATCATTTGGATTCCGTGATTTCGAATCCTTCCCCCCTAGAGCTCCGAACTGACGAACCTACCATTGCCGAAATTACGTTACATCAAAGGAGTTATTAGGTTTTACTTCATTACGCCAAAAAATCTAGTTTTCCTATTATCTTGCCATTGCGTCTTACCATTTCTTTCTTAGTGTTTATTGCAAAAAGGGCATAAATCCGGTACTTATGCCTTTTCTGCACTAAACGAAAAATGTGACCCCAAAATAATGTGATTTGTTGTACAAGGATTCACTTCCCTGCTACACTAGTCGATGTCTCTACATACATGGGAAAACCACAGCTAACTCTATTTTGAAAAAAATGTGACATATGCCCTTTCTGCAATAATCGATTCATATGTGTATTACATTTTGTTTCATCAAACTTTAATGATATTCTATGCTCTCTGTATTTTTGTCTGCTTTTCATAACGCAGACTATGTTCAAGATTGGTTTCATTTTACTCGATTGCTACTACCAACAGCATGGAATAAAAAGGCGTATGCACTTCATAATGCAGAGTAGGTCTTAAATGTAGCCATTTTACAAAAAGCATTTTGGAATATCAAATTTCCGATCCATTTTTTTAATGCTTTTTGTGGCAAACTTAACTAGAAATTGATACAGATGTAGAAGCAATTTTTTGTGCTTGCCATTAACAGCAAGTGCACATCATTCTATACATAAAGTCAAAATAAAAAACTAGTCCGTCCCCAGCTTTTCCATAAAGCCAAAAATTTCATATTGTTTATTATTACTACATAGTATTATTGTGTGGAAGACAATTAAATCCACAAGATCTATCCCTAATATAAGACCATTGTTGGGTACATCAATATAACAAACAGAATAAATTGTCCTAAGGAACTCAAGAAATAAAGCACACCGGATCAGGTGAAAGAAAACAATTATTTCCCCCACTATATCCAGCGAGAGCGTTTAACAGTCAAAGCACATACAGCGTAACCAACATAAACTACCATAACTGATCATCCTCGCTAGTCATTGCAAATCTCTTCCACTGCTAAGTTATTCCACTACTTTCCCACCTAATCTTCGGATTAGAGGGGGGGGGGGGTGGAATGTCTCAATTATTTACTCCATTACCTTTTTGCTGGCGTGACAGTTCCGAAGGACCTGTTTCTTCTTCGTTGTTCAGTACCAAACTGCCCTATTGCTTATTAAAAGCGTTCCTATTAGTAATGCTTAAGAAATCTCAGGTTTGTTTGCAGGAAGTCATTCTAGGTGTAACTATGAGTTTAAACTTTTATCCATTAAATTCATTCCAAATACACTCACTACATTATCTGGATTTTTTAAATTTTCTATGGATTTAATATCATCTGAAACTATAAAAATTTTACGTTAGCTCTTAATCATTAACTGTTTTTTACTTTTATTCTACTACACATACGTAGTGGGATTTTGCGCTCAAAAACAGTCAAGATTTCTTTGTGTTTCTCTGGCATGGCCAACAACTGCATAAATCATCTAATCAAGTCTCACAACATCAGTAAAAATGGTTGTGAGGAAGCTTCTTCGTGTTAGTAATTTGGTGCCTTTTTTGGAAATGCTTGACTTAACGTTAAATCTTGTCTATCTGTACTAAGATCGTTACGCAACAGTGATAAAATTAGTCACTTACTAGTCATGACACATCCAAAAAGAACTAACATAACCATGTTTTAAAGGCACTCTGCAAAATGACAAACTTTACATCAATTTATCAAAGGATTAGGCGCCAAAAATAATAACATTTTTAGTAAACAAATTACAAAAGATATGATACATATACGAAAATAATCGACTCTGAAAAATTTGTGTTTAATTTCTACGCTTTCTATTTTCAAACACCGATTTTTGCGTAAAATTACTTTAAATCAACGGGAATTCGAAAAATTTTACGATTCCATATATATGATACTAAAATTAAGTTGAAATTTAGTTTCACTTTTAGAACCGATTTACCGCTAGATCATGTATGAAGGCGGACAATAGAACTTTGACTATTCCATGAAAATAAAGGGTTGACAGTTTTTCCTAATAACTCACTTTTTATACTCATAGTTAAGAATGTCTAACACTATTATCTACTCTAATAAAGTAATCATTAGTTTACTAGTATAACAAATTAAATTATACTGTCCCAGCCCTAAGTAAAATTTTCAAATTGTAAAAGAAACAGAAAATCAACGACATATGCGTCGTCTTTAATATACATTGCATCAAATATTTATTTCAGAAACATACTTATGTTACGGTTAAATTATTTACTGCTTCTATTGAAGCGATAATTTCAAAAAGAATGCTAAAAAATATAAATGATTTTAAATTGTAAAAGAAAATATGTTGGGATATAATCGAATATGAGATTTTTTATTTTAGTAATGAAAGATACAGTTAACTGGGCAAATTCAATAAATTCAAATGTCAAAAGTTATCTGTTCACCGGTTTGAATTAGTACAATGACTGGCGCAAAGAAAAGAAATGCACCGAGAGAATACATATGAATTCATTAAATGTTCATGAAGAGTAAACAATTGCAAGTTTTTTAATTAAGTAGAATTTTGAACATTTCTAAATATTTAATTATCCTTTATGACATATTTCGAAGAATAAAGAACTTTTTATTTTGCTTTTGCTTGAAAAGCGAAATGTTTGCTAAATAATTCAATTTTCAAGCATGAATGACTTCTTTTAATTTTGAGCAATATAGCGCTTCGAGCAATACGAAAAAAAAAATCGAAATAATGAAACGATTTAAAAAACGTTTTCTTTAAATTTGTCTGCTAAATCAATTTCTTTTAATAATTTTTACCGGCTGGACAGCTAAAAATTTACTTTGCTTCTCAATTTTTAAACAGTATTTACGTTTAAATTTACGCACGGTGTAAGGTTCGGGAAATCGTAATTACAGTAGACTTCCGGTTAACCGGCTTAATTCGGACCGATGGTAATACGGTGAAGCGAAAATCTGGTGGAAACAGATAATGGGAAAAAGGCATCTAATTCCTAAAAATGCACTTTTTGAAACTATTAAACTATCAAACTACATTAAGCTGTGTCAGATTGTAAAGGAATCATCATACACATAATGGCCAAAATAACTCATCGAGTAACGCTCCTGACGTCACCAACAATGAAACTCGCGGCACATCATAATAATCTTATAATATTTTTTGATAATGCTTGACATGCAGGGAAATGTATTTTGACGAGGCTGAACTGGATCCGGTAACTTAACCGTTTTACTGGTAAGACTAATTTTAGGAGAATGAAAACACGAAAAAGTGGTCAACAATGAGCGCTATCTACTGGAGTTTAGTATTAATCCACTGGAGTTGGGGTTAAAATTTCAACTATCAAAATATCATCAAACACGAAATTGCTTCGTTCAAATGTAGAAGCAATTTTCACCCATCATACCTTGACGGGCTATTTTCTAGTAGTTAAAATAAGCCTTTATTAAGTGACTAAATTTGATTTGAACGCTTTTTGCATACCATTAAGAAGGCTTTAAAAAATCAGTCGTTTTTTTTCTGCTGAAGTTTGGAACTTCAACTGCTTGTCGCATAATTTTGCCAATTTTTCAACAGCATTGCATCAATGAATTAAGCCGATACTTGTTCATCACATAGGATAGTGCCATTTGCAATGCATTTGCCTCTTCAGCATGCGATATGACGGATGTTATATTTTCACCATGGTAGGAGACATCGTCATCGGGCAATACCCCAGTAACTGCTCCGATGATGTCTTCATTTGATAAAGTTTCTTCTTGAAAGGTATTTGTTAGAAGTCGATCATTGCTCAATATCTTCAGCATCGACTTCTTCACATCTATTCAGGCATATAAATGAAGACACAAAGTTGTTAGTAGAAAATTTTGTTTCTTCTATCGCTGGTACTTCTTCATCTGCGGTTGTTTGCTCTGCGGTTGAAAATGCGGTTGAAAATGAAATCTTATTTTTTTTTTTATTTTTTTATTTTATTTATGTGTTTTTTTTTTTTTTTTTTGAAATATGGCTGGTTAATCCAGAGATCCGGTAAAGTGGGTGTCGATTGTAATTTATTTTGGGTTACCTTAAAATACATTTTTCCAAAAGGTACTTGTCTTCGCTTAATTTTTTCTAGGTACTAGGCACTTTTTGGATCAGATACGCTAAGTTTAATGAATAATCGGTTAACTATTAAATTTTTTTTAAAAAATTCCCTTTGAGTTTTTTGTGATGCAAAGTTTAAGAAGATATTTGTGTTGATATGCTCGGCCCAATAATTGTGCCAGGTTTCTGAAGTTCAGTTCTGTTTTGGTCGAAGGAGATTAAAGATCGTCTATTTTTATTGCCATTGACAGAGATCGTTAAAAATAAAAAATTAAGTTAAAATTTTACGAACAGAATTTTTTTAATCAAACCTCTTTTGTTTACTTTATTAAACTAAACTACTTACTTTTCCGTTACAATGGAATTCATAATATTTTTCTTGCTCTAAAACTCGAAGAATTTCAAGTGAATATAAATAAAGATCCTTGAATATCAGTTCATTTAAAAAAAATAAGTGCTCAACAAATGGTTTTTTATAACCTTGTTATATTAAGTGCTTATTTGACTAGTTATCTTTGTTTATCCAGTTTGAAGATTAGCTTAAGTGTTAATAAGCCTTCTTTTCTAAATAAAAGAAGGCAGAGAGAAAGACAGTTGAAGATAAAAACTGAAATAATTATTTTGAATTTCTCTCGCGTCCATGCTTGTTTAAGGTAAAACAGAGAAATAATGAGTCATCAATAACTAATATTTGATTCTAATAAGTATTTTAAAATTCAATTTAACTAAGGAAATGTAATCAAAATAAAACATTTAAGAGCAGTGTAAGTCAAATAAGACATTCAACTACTTTATTGACCTATAATGCCATAAATATTGTTTTATTGTGTATACATTTTTAAAAGTACCTTCGTTTTAATTTGCTCAGTAAATACCTTGACAAAACTTTTTTTTTTTTTTTTGCAATAAATCCTGTATATTAACCAAAATTTATTTACTACGCTTTGAACGATCAAGTGCCTCAATAGCTTCAAACATGTCCGCCAGGCTACATGAACAAGAGAAGAATAGCTACCATGTTATGCTATTAAATATTTTTAAATTCAATTCAACTAGGGAAATGTAATTAAGAAATATTTATCAAGTATAAGCCGAATAAGACATTCAGCTATTTTATAAACGTCTAAAAATAATGATTATTTTTTAATCTTGTGTATATTTTTTTAGCTTCCTTTGTCTTATTTTGTTTTGTAAACACCTTAACAAATCCCTTGTTTTTGCTGTAAATTCACCAATTAACAGTATCGAAACCAAAAGCATTTGATATCCCATCATCTGACAATCACGTACTTGAATAGTTCCGAACGTTTTCTTTAGGCAACATAGAGGTAGCTAAGCATTTTGATTAGCGTAGAAACAAAGCAATATCTTCTCATTGTTAAAATTCCTGGAGTACTAGTGCGTGCCATTAATAATGATCCCCTAGTTTCATAAAACTGGAGAACAGTTTGAAAGTTTTATGAGTGGTCTTTAACTATGCACATCATCTGAAGCACACTTTACAAGAAAATTCTTGGAGATTTTCAAACACAAAACATTCTTTTATGCGTGCTTCCTGAAGAGTAGGCTTGTAGATATGCTTTAATAAGTGTACATGAGCAATAAATAACATAAATTGTCTTATGATTTTATTTGTGTTAGGGCAAATGTACATAAGATTTTTATTTTATTGAACTAAAATTAACGTTTTCAAAAACATTGGCTATTACGAGCGGAATTTTTGATCCGGATTTAGCTAAAATGATGAAAATATATTTGGAAATATTTTAAAGAAATACAAAAAGAAGAAAAAATTTTAAGCACTAATGGAAATGAATAAAAAAACTGAAGTAAGGTGGATGCACGAAATAAGGCCATGTATACCAATAAGATGCGTTATCAACAGGTAAAAGTGTAGCAACAGTTACTGCAAAGGAGTCTTGTCAAAATTTTCTGATCATATTTTAGAGTAAATTTTGTTTATCCATGCTTTACTGTTATTCGCTAGTGTAAAAAGATGTTGGTTGTTCTAAAAATTTTTATTTATGTAGTTGACGAATTAAAGAAGAAAAAGCAAAATCGCTGTGTACTGTCATTTTTTCCTGGTATTTGATCCCCCTGGAAAATAGACTATAGCTCAACAAGGCGGTGACTGTCATTATGGACACTCCGGTGTCCTTATTACGATACGAAAGGATCGGATGGTTGTTATGATCATGAGCTGTACATTCTGACTGTATGTGCATGAACTGTGCGCAGGAGTGACCAAAAAAATCGAAAATCACGACTCAGCAGTGTCCCGAAAGATAGTCTTGAACTTCTTTTTCTGTTGAAGTAAATATAGAATTTTTGATAATGTTTTTGGGTTTATCGAATGCTGTTTAATATTTTTTAACATTGGGGGGGGGGGGGGGAATAAATAATTTTTCAATTGGTTTTAGTTTGATAGTCCTTTTTGGAGTATTTTCAGAGTTGGTCTTCCTGGGGACCCCTGTTTCTAATAACGCAAATTTGCCATTTTATGTAAACTGCTGCCAAACCTAATATAAAGACATTTTTGCATGGAATGATTTTTTTCTTCTTATTTTTAGGAGTCATTTGATGAATGTAAAAAGATTACCTTATGTGAGAGTTCTGCTTTGAAAACATCAAAATTTGAAAACTTTAAAGATAAAAACTATGTATTCTAGTGTTTCACAAATTAAAGTACTTTTTTGCCTAAAATTTAGTCTCGCGATTTTTTACGTGATTTAAAGATTAATGGTTCCAATGCAATTTTACTCTTTATCTGTTAATTGAAAATTAATTCTGGCAACAGAATTTTGCTCTTTTCTTCTAGGAGTGTGGTTTTTATTTTGGATGAAAATGGTTATGTGTTTTCATTCTCTCTCCGATATTTCGAAATAATGCATTTTATTTGCAAATAGAATTAAAATTCTGTAATATTATAAGTTAATTGCACCAAAGAATGAAAGTGTGTACATGGCCTAGTATCTCAATCATTGATGATTAAACTGCCTCCAAATTTTGCACCTTCATCACGTGGATCATAAAAAAACAAGAGATAAAAATCGATGTTGATACTTGGGTTCCCAATAAAACCAACTCTGAAAAATCGCCATTAAATACTATTGAACTATAAAAAATTGAAAAATTTCTTATTGTCAACATAAACTCATACTAAACCGCATTTAATTAACTCAGAACTGTATCACAAAAGTTTATTTACTTCAACAGAAAGGAGAAAAATCGATCGTCACATTTTGGCCACTGATAAGTCGTTATTTTCTGTTTTTTGGTCACTTCTGCGCACAGTTAGTGCACACATGTGCAGCATATGCAGCAAAAGATCATATCCTCCGTCCGATCCTTCGGTCCTTCAATAAGAACTCCGAATTCCTAATAAAGTCAATCATGGCCTCATTGGGCTGCAATCTACTTCTCTAGGGTTATCAAATTGTAGGGGGAAAATGACGGTGCACAACGGCATTTCTTTTTTATTCGTCTACTACATAAATAAGGCTTTCTAGAACAATTACTAACTTTTTGGTGCTAGTAAAATACAGAGAACCATGAAGAAACACAATTGACTATAAAATAAGGGCAGGCAATTTTGACAAAGCTCTTTTGTAATAGCGAATGCTACATATTTGCCTGTTGATAGCAAACGGCTTGTTGTTAACGCTTTATCATTAGTTGGGCTTTCTGATGAAGATAAAATCACGATCTAACAAATGTTTGCTATCTGACGTATAAAAAAGCATACGGAGGGGGCCTAATTTCTTTTACTTTTCATCTGAATGGAAATAATTCCTCAGTTCTGTTCTCTTCTGTGGCTTAAATATGAGAAAATCGCGGAGGGACATATCCGGACTGTGCAGTCGGAATGCAAACTCTTCTCGACGGATTTTGTATAAATCGGCGATCACCATGGTCAGTTCTTGGCAGATCCGATATCCTTTGCCGCCCTTCTCGAACTTTGGGCCATCAACTGCTTACAGCCGTTTGACCTAAATAGAGCCATTCCACCGTCACGTTTCACTAACATTTCGTCATATTTCTTAATATTTTAATAAAACAGAGGTAAGCAGTTTTTTTAATCTTTACATTTGATACAAGTCCTGACACAATTATATTTTTATTAAACAATTTTGTTACTTAAAATAAAATTTATTTACATGCGTCACGTGCGGGACATCCTGAGTCAACCTCTGGTAACTTGTTTATGAAAAAATAATATTTTTGCTCTATTGATACAGCAATGACGAAACAAATTGTAGATTTTGAAAGCTATGGTTCCAACGTAAAGGAAACATATCTCATTAGTTTATAAAAAATATTTAAACCATTGTAAAAAAAATGTATATACCCATTCCATTGAAAATGGTCATTTTGTCCCGCACGTGACGGTTCCTATATTTCATAAAAAAGAAAAAAATTTTGGAGAAAGTTTTTGCTTAAGAAGTCACACACATATGCGTTTGTGTTTTCTTAAGCAACAAAATTTTGTTTATCATCCTTTTAAATTATTATTTTTTATGAAATATATGAAGTGTCACGTGCGGGACAAAATTACCGCTTTCCGTGGAAAGGCCCAATAGATCTTTTCATAGGCCTCTACCATTCACGGATAGTTGTTCACATAACACTCCACTTTCTGCAATCAGATGTTGTTGATTTGTTTCGATCTCTGTTTGCATTCAAGTGTAGAACAATTTGACTGTCGATCAATTCTCTCTTCGTCAACAAGTTTCACTCTTGAGCGTCGCGTCGTATGCGGGACATTTCCTTCCGCTCCTTATACATAATTTTTTTTATTTACCTTTAATAAAAAGGAGAAAAATAAATCACTGTTGTGTGATTAGTTTAAGCGATCACTGCTGTATAAAAAAAATCTTTTAAATAATAAACATTATTCAACAAACAAATGGTCAAAAGCTATATTGCGGGAAAATTAATCTTTTAGATAGCATTTCACTGAAATATTATCGAGATGCGCCGTGGTTCTTGGCGAGTTTTGGAGTGAGGCATTCATGCCCGAGTATAAAATATTTCCTTTTCCTGCAGTTTTATTGGACAACTGTTGATGTTTTTCTTTTTTGTCTCTCTCCAATTTTTAGCGTAACTTCCAATATAAATCGATAAATGTTTGCAGCTGAAACAGATATCATAAAAGTCATAAAAGCATGAAAAACATAAGTTTCTTAACTTACAACTGACAGTTGGCAAACTGCCAAGGAATTATGTGTAAAGGAAGTCAAAGCTACTTAGGATTTGTAGAAAACTTTCTAAGCATTGCAAAATAAACTCAAATCTATGTTTACGACAGTGGTACGAAATCTTTTTTTAGAATAAAAGCGACAAAATCTTTATTTAGAACTTTAAATTAGAGTTAAAACGACGAAATTTAGGACTTTAAATAAGAAGTTATAACAAAATACTTTTAAGCTCTTCATTGATATGGCGTGAAAGATTTTGTAATAAATACAATTGTGAGATATTTTTCAAAAAATGAACCCGAGTTTCTCTGGTATCACATACAGTGGCTCCCAAAAGTGTTCGTACACCTACGGCTTTCAATGAAATAGGACCCTATCCATTGGTTGGAATTATTATTTCGGTATAGGTATTTAATTATAAGATCTATGATCAATTTTTAACAAAACTACATGAAAATTTTTTAAAAAATATTTAAACTTAATTTTTTAAAAATCAAAAACCAAAAATTGCCGGAAATTTTATCTCACAAAAGTCTTTTTTCACTTTAAAAAATGTTTGTATGTTATTGAATAATCTAACTTTTTATTAAGTAATTATTTAGTAGAATATCATGCAGTATCAACAACGCCTTTTAAACGTCTGGGAATAGATTTCATTCTTTTTTCTTTCTTCTTTGCGTAACTTCTGAGTTAGTGTTCAACCACACTTTGAGTGTTACTGTTTCTAGTTCTATTTTCGTCTCAAAGCCGTATTTTCGTAATCTAGCCTCCAGATATCTCTAAATATGGAACATTAAGTTCAAATCTGGAGATTGAAGGTATATTTTTTAAACTTTAGGACAATTTTTTAGGCACTAGACGCAAACGTCGAAAGCCGTGTGCTTCTTATAGTTATCTTAATAAAAAACAAATTTGTTTCCGATAACCAAATTTTTGGCTAAGAGTTTAAAATTGGTTTTTAAAATATTTAAATGAACAGCATGATTTATTATTTCGACAAAAATTTCCAAACTACCAAGTTCTGATGCTGATATCCACCCTCGCACGAGATCTCCTTCACCGTCCTGATAAACTGATCCAACTAAGTTCTTAAGATCAAGTTCCTCATTTATTCTTCTATTGACAGTTATGCAACAACTTAACCAAAATGTTGAATTTAATTTCATCTGTAAGTAATACGTTATTCCAAACGCTTCGGAGCTTATTTATCATGTATTTTGCGACAAAAATCGTTAGCTTTCCGTTTTTCGCACGAATAAGAAATTTCTGCTTGAAGAGTTCCCATTTAATCCAGTTAATCAGAGAACTTGGCGAACAATTTTAGGTGAAAATTAAATGTAAGTTTTTTCATTTAATTCTTTCAGAAACTGTTACAGCACTCAAATGCGTATTTTTTATAAATTTTTTAACTGTATATCTCCGATCATGCTTTGTCAACTTTGCCGGTTGACCTTTTCTTGCCTTGTTTTCTGTCCGATTCTTTTCTTTAAAGCATTTTATCAAGCACTTTACTATAGAATGGAATAAATTAACTAATTTAGAGGTTTTTCAAACCAATCCACCTCCACCGTGAGGAAAAATTCAAATTTCGAATGGTGTTTGTGGTTTTTTACGAATGCCAGCCATTTTAAAGTAATAAGCACAATATTAAGGGGAGTCAGTACCCCTATAATGTCCGTGTTAATTTGCACATGTTCATGTACCTTTTTCTGAAAATCTATTAAAGATGCAATTATGAAATTTTTTTCTGTACCTTAAGTAGACTCTTTTCTTTATACTGAAGTAAAATTTTACAGAAAGAAAGCTTAGTTATTTTTTTTTAAAAATGTAATGTGTAAGTCACTGTATTTTTTTTCAAAAAATGCCATTTTGCAACACAAAATCAGCTCTATAAAAAAATATTTTTCGAATATGAGAAAAAAATTGCTTCAGTATATACGGTAAGATGTATGAAATGAGTGGAAAAAATTTCAAAGCCTAACACGATTTAGTTTCTGAGAAAAAGGAACATTTCGTTTCAAAAATACTATTTCGAGATATTGCGATTTAAAGGGGAAAATCATACCTCATCAAAATAGGTTTTACAATTTTTAAAGGTTATTTCAACTAACTTCTAATATGAGCACGATCAAGAGGTTTGTATCATTAAAAAGGTAATGAAATGGGGTTTCAAAATATATAAAATACAAAAAATCAAGATTTTGAAAGTATTTAGGGTACTGACTCCCCTTCAGGAATAAATAAACAAAATATTAAATCCAAATGACTCTTAAGGGTCAACACAATGCAAAAATAATAAAAAAAACGACATAGGATAATTTTAATCATGAATTTATTCGAAAATATTTGAGTGTACGATGAATTTTGTGGCGCATTATTTATCTCTCTTCGTTTTTTGACCCACTTCAAAAAGAAGATCCGTCAATATTTTGAAAAAACTACAGGGTTTTATTTAGAATGACATAGAAATGATGTGAAAACATATTGTACTTCATATTCGAATTCAGTTTCGCGTTATTTTGGTTTTACTAAAAAAATCTTAAAGTGTACGAACACTTTTGGAGCCACTGTATAAACACTTAGCCTAAAAAAAGAGTAAAAATAATTTGTGTAAAAAAATAACTTTTCATCTTGGAAAATATATTATTGAAAGACTGATTTACAATTTGAAATCAATGTTGGAACAATGTCCTGGCCAGGGTCGTAAGAAGTTATAACTTGTGTTGATCCAACAAAAAATAAGCCCCACGTTCTCTTAAAAACTAATGCAAACATGCATAGAGTGGACTAGCTCTGCAACAATCTTACGCGAAGTGGATATTAACTCGAGTTTTTCGCAAGTGACTAACTCGATCTGTCTGAGTCTGAGTTAATGAGAACTCTTCTCACGCCACACGATATCTTTCAGAAAACAACTTTCTTTTCTTGACGAGAGGTCTGATGTACAGGCGCTATCAAAAGGGGCACGCCGAACTTAAACTTTTAGGTGGGTGAAAATTCGCAATTTGCCAAATGAGACTGCAAATTTTCCGAGTGATAAAATACGGGTACGTACACATAGGTACATTTAAGGAAAAGGACTGTCCATCATTTAAAACGTGTAACATTAGAGTGTCGCAAAAAAATGAAAGTCGATGTTTCAAGTGGCACACCCCTCTAATATTTTTTCTCTAATGTCAAAAAAAAAAAAAAAAAAAAAAATGGAAAAAAAAGTTTCATATAATTTTAACAACGGTAACCCGTGCCGACTTGCATTTTAAAGTGTAGACCGAATCGAAAAAAAAAAAAAAAAACTTTTTTTGGCAGTTCGAAATTGCAAGTTGATAAAACGCTGCCCCTATAGCCCCACATGTACCACAAAAAGATTTATTCAAATTGAAAAATGTTAAGAGCTTCTACAGGAAGCCTAAATTTTATTATTTTTTTCAAAATATTGTTTTTTCCTGTTTATCTTTAACAAAAATTACACATAAATTTTAATAAAATATTCAAAATGATTAGCGAACACATTTTCACATCATTTACAAATTAATGATACAAAAATAATGTATTTAAAATAAAGGAAAAAAACATCAACTTGAAGAAATCCATATTTTTGAGTATTAATGTGGGAGACGTAAATATTGCAGGAGAGCATAAATTTCGATATAACAAATAATTACTACTTAACTGTTTATATTTTTCAGCTTGATAGTTTCTTAAAATTTACCTTACACTTTTTATAAAAGAATTTGGAAAAAAAATTAATTTTTTAAAGAAAATTCTTAATTCTAAGCTTTTAAAATAAATTTAATTTTTTATAATTTTTGACAGAACTCTGTGAAACGCTGTAGTTCACATTATGAAAACAACTTCTTTATTAATTTTTGATAATAAATAGTATCCAATATTGTAACTATTTTACGTTCTTTTGTGTTTAGCATGAGAAAAAAACGAAGAAAGCCTCTAAAGTTCCAGCAAAAAAGGCTTAAAACTTCTAAATGACTTTAAATCTTCTAACTTCATCTTGTGCAAAAAGAAAAAAAAAGAAAAGAAAAGAAAAGAAAAAGAGCCTACGATTTATAGACACTCTTAATATTCACACGGTGTTTTCAACTCCCATTTCAGGGAATAAAAGAGATTTTTTCTAGAAACTGAAATTTCAAAGAAGACAATCGAATTTAATTATAGTTACTTGAACGGCACGTGCTCAAAGTACAAAAAAATGTGTGTTGATTTTTAAGACTGTAAATACTAAAATTTCTTCCGGGTATTGCACGCAAAGAAACATAGGTAGTTTCCACTTTTTATGTGTGCCCAAAGATGAGTTAATGTATATCTCGTATTGTCATGACTGATTTATTTTTAAAAAATTACAATATTTGGAGGAATGCGTCCGAACACTTGTAAAAATTTTCTCCATTTTTATGATTAAAGTGCATTTTATAAGTTTGCCAATTCCGATATGGATTTTTTTAACGATCCATAAGATGAGTCATGCTTAAATATAGAAAAAAGTTACAAGCTGAACAATGCAATCAGTATGAAACTTTTTGCATTGAGCTTCTTCCAGATGTTATTAACTTTTGTCACGCTATTCTCGCAGCTACTAGAAGCTTCTTTTCGGAATTGGCTCAAGCCAAGAAGATAGAAAATTGTTGCAATCAACGTCTGACCTTTTATGGCATCATAACCTTGTTCATAAATCAAGCTCTTAAAACTGTTCAAAAAAGAAAGGATCGTTGAATATATGAACAACGTTGAGCATTAACAGTCAAACTCGTATAGAAGAAAACGATAAAAGTCTTTGGTATATATCGAATACAGCCGTCGAGTTTTGAATATGAGATATTTAGCTGCATATTTTTTTATTATATTTCTAGAATAGTTGAGTCCTTTTTCATTTTTTTAAACAAAAGTTGTAACCGTATGGGTAATTATATTTAAAATTATCTTTGTCTTTTAATATCTAATGAAATGTGCTGGTTTTTTTTACAACACAGACTTAGGAAAAACGTTGACCTAGAAACGGATCAGTGGATTTTATCGGAACTTAAACACTTAATTCTTCCGAAGTGTAAATAATCTTGAAAATGAAACCTGTAATAAAATTGGAAAAATTTAGGCTTATTGCGCAAATCCAAACATTATGCTGATGCTTCTAATAAAACTAATTTTTCGCAAAAATATTTGTATGCAGCACCAGCGACCAAAAACTGAATAATCTTCTGAAATCACACCAACAAGTATATTGACCAAAATTGCGAATCTTGTTTTTCGTTTGATAACTTATTTCTCCCACAATCCGGTTATATCTGTGACATGGAGAATGACTCTTAAATATCAGCAAACTGTCTTCAGTGAAGCTACACAGCGTTAATGATCGTGGGATCTGACAGAAAAAAGCCATCAACAAGAGCTAATAACAAAACCATCATGAAGTGGATCCATTTCCATCGTGCAATAAAACTCCTCAAAGCGGCCACCTGTGTTAACGACCAATTTTTCAAGCCTCGATCCCTCTTCTCCCCATAGTAAATCAATATTGCATGTTCTCTCGGAGGGATGACTTTCCCCTCTGACAGTTACCGATTTTATCTTTCCAGAAAATTTTCTTGCCTTTTTTTCTTTACGTATCGGTCAATAATACAAAACTTCTTCCGAGTGAAAGGTTTAGAATATTTTATTCCTTTTATGCATTAGTTTAGAATCCGATTGGGAGAGTTTTTTCTGATTGTTTGGTAGATAGAACTTGCGATAACAGAGGGTAAAAATAAAAATAAAAACTTTACTGTGTCGAATTCACAAAGCATCAAGATTCAAGATATTATTATAAACTCGTTCTTCAGAATTAAAGGATTCATTGTTCAAAGAAAAAGGTTAAAAAAAAAAAAAAAAACGAAAATGAATAATCTGAATGTATCAATTTTTGAGTCGTTGTTTAAGCAATCTTAATGCTAAAACTTTTCGTAGACACCACTTTTAACGATCGATTCTTCTCAGCGCTGTAGGCAGCTATTACAAGTTTTCAGTGGTTGGTTCTTGATGAAGTAGTGGATAATTTCTTTTACTTTTCGTCTGAATGGAAGTAATTCCCCATTTCTGCTCTCTTTTGTGGTTTGAATATGAGAAAATCGTAGGGTGACATATCCGGACTGTGGAGTGGGAGTGCAAACTCTTCTCGAGAGATTTTGTATAATTTGGCGTTCACCATGGTCCGTTTTTGGCAGATTCGATATCCTTTGCCGCCCTTATAGAAACTTAGGCCATCAACTGCGCACAGCCGTTTGACCTAAATAGTGCTCATCATAGCCTTCCACCATTCGCCTATAGTTATTCGCATAACACTCACTTTCTGCAATCAGAAGTTGTCGGTTTGTTCCAATATTTGTTTTCATTCAAGTGTAGCTTAACTTGACTTTCGATCAATTCTCTCTTCGCCAACAAGTTTCACTCTTGAACGTCGCGTCGTATGCGGGGCATTTCCTACCACTCCTTATATTCCTATTATTTTATAACTGCAGTCATTTTGACGCAATCTAAGTATTATAATCATCATGTCTTTTTCAAATTAATTTTTGTCGAGAATGAGGTAGTCTCCGTAAAATCGGAAGAAGAATTTCGGAGCCCCGGTAGTATTTTAATCAACGAAAAATTTTTAATCGCAAGACTAACATGAAAGAACTGCGAAAAAATCTTATTCCCAAATACAACTGAAAAACGTTTTTTCTATTTCTACTCAATGTTTCGTCAAACATTTCAAAAATGTTATAAATACCATTAATGTAATAAATTTCGTCTCCAATTTCTGTAGATATTTTGCCTGATATTTTGTCTATTCATAGGTTTTTTTAATTGCTTATCCTGCTTGATTAGCCATCAGACAAATATTAATGTTATAAGGCCAGAATAACTCCCCCCCAATTATGGTGATTAAAGTAATCAGCACAAACTTTTGAAAATTGTCACAATAATGAGCAACAAATTGTATAATTATATAAGAAACCCATATTATATTTTCGGGAAGGGTGCAATATGAATAAAAACGTTTTTACGCTGCATAAAAAGATTTATTTATGTAAACATATCATTCAGTAATAAATATACAACATGCAATGAAATCATTTTAAATTACAAGCAAAAAGCAATTATAATAATTTGAGACATTAGTTTCAGTGTTAACAAGGCTTTCCTTTATCTATACAAAGTTTTTTAATGTCATTAATTTTCGCGAAAACTATTTTATCATTTGCGTTTCTATGAAAAGAAGCGGTCTTAAATGATGTCGCACTTTTTTTCAATATTTTTGACCCCCTTCATCATTCAACAAATAAATTCTTCTAAAAATTGGGTCATGCCACACTTCTCGTAATTCCCTCCCTCCTCCTTATCTCAAACTGTCACAATGTCACGAACGACCTCCCTCCCCCCTAAACATTTTGTGTTTTTCATAGTACAGTCGAACTTGCTTATAACCAGCGCGAAGGGACCGCGATATCTGCTCGTTATAACCGAGTGCTCGTAAAACACGGGTTCGTGAAAAAATTCATAAAAATTTGTGCATGCTTGCATTGTTATTTTTATAGTTCTGGACAGAGCCAAAGAAGTTGGTTATTTATTTTGAACCGTCTTACTTTCTCTTTCTTGTTATTGTTTTCGAGGAACGTGTTGTCCGAAAAACATCGTTGCATCCGCGGCAAGTATGTCTTCATTTTAGAAGCCAAGTATGCCGAGGGCTATTTAACTTCAAATTCTTCACATTTGTTGCTATGAGGTTGCTTTCATATTTTTTCCCTCTCTCTCTCGATTTTCAGCAACAATATCTTAGGAAGTATATCTTGAAAATGGCAACATTCTCTTAAGCAAATACATAATTTTTAAATGCTCCTCTACACCACGAATTTCAAAAAAGGGCAGTATTGTCACTTGTTCTCATTATTTAATGTCTTATCTCTAACTTTCGGTTAAATCAAAAATGTTAGTGGAATTTTTCAAAAATAGAATAATCCTTTCTGAAAATAAAATCAACGGGCACTTTTTGAATTACAAAAATATTGCTCGCTTTAAGCGGGGTTTGCTCGTAAAAACCGAGTTTTGTTCCCATAGACTTAACATTGTACCAACCAAATATTTCTGATTTCCTTGCTAAATCCAACTTCTCGTTAAACAGGGCTCGCTATAAGCGAGTTCGACTATATTAAGCAAGTTTTTAATTTAAAAAAAAAGTATAAATGTTCAAATTTAATGTTCATATCTTCAGTTTTTAAACTTATCAAGTACACAACTCCTTTATTCTTATTTGAGTCGCATCATCAGCAAATTAAGTTTAATTAAACTGAAACTCCTAACTTAATTAACATTATATTTATCTTAAGCATTGCCAACAGTAATTACAAATAAACCAGCTTAATTCTAAACAGATTTCTTAACAAGATTTAATTTCAATATTTACCAAGTAATCTCTTCGTAAATACAAATCAAGTTAAACCTCTTAGACAATGATGCATTTTTCTCAGAGGAAAAAAAAAGGCAAAATCCAAACACTTGCGAAGAAATTCAGTTTAATTCAAGCGCGAAAGCCTTGTTTTTAAAGAAGATTTCAACGACTTGCTAGGAAGTAAATTTTTTTTATAACTTTGTGATTTTTAGGTATGATTAGAGATGACATATTTCAGAAATCTCTTTTCATCCTATCAGATTATGAAGTCATGCGATGCATTTAAAATTAGGTTTTTCAAAAATGCATTTCCACTGAAGCACAAATAAAAATGCAAATACTTTATTTATACTAAAAAAAAAGAACCAAAGGAAAGTTTAAAAAAGGCCCCCGCTTCTACTGAAGTGATGAAAATTTCATTTGAAGTCAATTTAAAATGCCCACGTAAATTTTTCTTTTCATATTTTTACTTAACATATTTCTTTTTTCAACGAACATATTTGTTATTTCAGTGGTTAAACAATTTTTAATTAAGGAAACAAAGGTGTAAAAAATGTGTAACAAAGTGACTGGATGGTATGATGAGTAGTAATTGATAATAAAAAGTTATTAAAATATGTTTTAAAGCTTTGAAAACAAATAAATAGCTGTGTTAATGGGAATTAAAAATTACTGTTTCTTCAGTATTGGTTGAGTTGCCGGTAAGCTAATCTATAATATTAAAATCTATGCTCGTCTATCTGTCATTCTCACTAAGGTTGACAGAAGTATCATCGGATTCAGCATATCAAGTAGGAACGAATAAAGAGGGGGGCATCGGGGTAATGAGCTACTAAATATAGCCTAAATCAGTGTTGTTTTCACTTATATTTCGGAAAATTTTACCTCAGGCACACTATTTTTGCCCAAAAATTGCACTGTGCCCCCCCCCCCCTTGAATGATGACACTCTTCCTAAACCAGAAGCTGAATCCGCCTTTGATATCAAGAGAAAGTCATCATTCTTCTGGAGGTTTTACATTTTAGTACCGATTATTTTGATTAAAAATTTATGCAAATATAATCGTATAGAATTTAGGTTGGCTCCAAAATTGGCAGCATATCGGCAAACCGTCCCAAGGTCAGTTACCAAATCTGGCGAGCTAATACCAAACTCCGTCGCTTAATACTACTTTTACCTGTGGGATGCAACACGCTTTTAATTCAAACATTCTCAAATTATTGCATTAAAAATTCGCTTTTAGTTCAGTCAGCTTTGCGCCTGATGACTTCTTTATGGACTTTTTCTTAGATTTTTACAAACTTAAACAAGTACAGCATATAACTACTTTAAGATATTTACTTTTGTATCAAAATATTGTTACATTAAACCTCTTGAATCTCACCAAGACCTCTATCATTCTCATACTTTTACTCTAACCCGTACGATATTTTATGTTACAGAATCCATTGTTAGTATGACAGTTTGAGATTGTGAAGATTGTGTCTAAACAAAAAAAAAAAAAAAAAGGAAAAATGTGTCAGATATAATATTGATTTTAATTCGACTGTATGTGTGTTCTCTCTGCTAATTAACCCATTTTTGTTTTCCAGATAGTCAAAAAAGATGCAGCAAGAATCTTTAGTTGATGCAGTAGTCAAGATCGAAGAAGTAGTGTATAGTTTTTGCTAAATCTTGATACCTTACATAGAAGCACGCTGGAGGTCCTTATTAAGGTAAGTTTGTTATTGTATTTTTTTTTTTTTTTTGAGTTAAATTTGTGTTTTCTTACTAGGTTGCTATCAGTTTAATGTTATTTTGAGAAGAAATACGATTGTATCTACAACTTTCGAAGTACTTAAAATAAGACCAGCTGCTTGTCCAATGGCATAAAACAATCGATGAATATATTATGATTTTTATATTTCAAAAGTTAATTGAATATGAGAATCATTTAAACTCAGAATGGCGAGTAGATGACCAACATCAAACCGGTTTTGATCAACAGTACGAAACAATATTTTGCGCAACGAAGACAAAGAGTTTATTGCAGCAAAATATTAGGCTTCAAAATAAATGCAGTCAATATCACTTAATTAAATTCAAATTTCAGTATAATTCGATGGATATATCTCTTTTTCGGATAATTTAATAAGGAATAATAATGATGATTGTATGTCTTTAATAACTGAATGAACCTTTTTCGGTTCCTAACTTTCGCGTTTCTTTTTCTTTCTTTCTTTCTTTTACTGCTGCACACGTTTTTAGAGTTCTTGCCATCATCCAATTAAAAAATTAGCCTCCTTTTATTTTGTTTTATTTATTTTTTTTTTTAAGTTTTCGTTCCCCGTGCTTTTTTGAAAGTTTGTTTTTCATGTATGTCTTTGAACGTGGAGCTTCCTTGCTTCTAAGTGTAGCATTGAGTTGCGACTATTTTCTCATTATTATTGATCCCAATTCTTACGTGTTCGAGAACCTCTCTTTCACCCAGACAGCTTGGGCTTAACTCCGGAATGGGAAAAACGAACTATTTCTGGAAACCATTTGGGTGGTGGGTTTTCGGTGCACCCATTATAAGGTTAATCCTCGCCCTTTATTAGGGATCTATGCTTCTAATAAAACCCTCTAAGGCCTTTGTTAAAACTTATAAAATCTTAAAATGCAACTTAAACTTTCTTTTGTACTTATTATGAGAAATATATTAGTCCATGAACCTTAGGATGGCCTTATTTGGCACACTTACCTCACTTTTTTTTCCATTTGAGTTTCTCTTTTACTCCTTGGTCTAATTTTTTTTGTTCCTGTATAATATCCCCCCTCCCAGAAAAAAAAAACTGGCTCGGCTAGTGGATTTTGCATTGAGGGTCTAAAGCTGCTACACCTACACTGTTTAAAAAAAGCCTGAAACGTTACGGTAAAAGTTACTGGCATCCATGTTGACAGTAACTTTTACCGTAAAATTTTACGTTAGAATAAACGAGAGTTAAAAACACAAAATTCGAGCAGCAGGTTCGATCTCTGGATTTCCGTATTAGCAGACGACTTGGCTGACCACCATACCAGTTGGAACATATCCAGAAAAAGGAAATACGGTGTTATCTGCTTCACACTGTAAATCACGTGATGTATCAATTGGCGCTGCAATCGTTTATTTAATCTTTGGTACAATTTACTGTACATTTTTTCTGTACTGTAAACACTCCATTTTACAGTAATATTTACCATAAAAGTTTTCTGAATTTTTAACAGTGTACTGGACAAGATGGAGGGAAATCCCATTTTATTTGGGCATATAATTGCATCTTCTCTTTCCTCCCGCTGTTCTTTTCCTATCGGTGCTCTCCCACACCCTGTTACCTTGGTTGTTAACACGTTCACTTTTGTTAACTGTTGTATGGTGAACAATGCTGTCGGGGTTAATGGGCTGAGTTATATCCTTGAAAAAGCTATTTGTTGACGATTTTGAGTTTTTCATTTGTTTATTAAGCACAATTTAATACAAATAAATTTCGTACTTTTTTTGTATACATTTTACATTCTTACCAGAAATTTCATTTGATTTATGTGGTGAATTCTTGCTATAATTCCTCTTTTAAATAAAAATACCTTAGTGGTTAAGAAAGTTTTGAGGAAATCAACGTTCACATTTCACGACACATGGAGCAATGATAGATGCGAACTTACCAATGCATATAGTTTTCCGTTATGAAAAAGGGAAAAAAAATTCCAATGAAAATTTGCATAAATATTATCTTTTGTGATAGAATGTTGTCAGATAATTCCGAATCCGCAGAATCAGAACAGGTTTTTTATTTCTGAATAAAAGATGCATTAATTTCTACTTAAAGCTAAAACAATATGCATTTTTACGCTCTAAAATAGAGTATGTGAATATCAACAATAACCTTTTTTTATAATTTAAAATTTGTGCTACCACGTTGCTTAATTTGTTGCATTTAAGTTGCCAAATTGATTGTTTTGTTTATTTCAATAATTTCGAATCTACCACATAAATATTATTACACAAGTCGCGTTAAAATAATAGTTTAAATAATACATTTTCTGTACATCTATCATAATTCCATTACATTAAATGACATTTAAATATTACTTAATTTAAAAATAAAATTAAAAAATTGTGCACAAAATTTCGTGAAAAAAACGAAAATTATTCGCGCAAATATCTTTCAGTCATTGCTGCGAAGCATAAATTTGCATTCATAAAAAGTATAGAATTTTGTTTTAAAAAATCTACTCACAATGTCTAATAAATTATAAAGCTACTGCGCCAATAGAGTCTATACATAACGCGAAGTAAATAAAGGCTAGTTATAGTAATTATATATCTTCTGCAGTTTTCTTCATGCAATAACTGTTGAGCAGGATGACATTTATCCTCATTACTCTAGCCTGTTGAAAGCAGTTGACTTTAATTTCTTAGAGTCTAAGCGCAGAGTAAATGAGCTCTTCACTCTAAAGAGCGGAATAAATGAACGTTAGTAAAACTCATTGTGAAACTGCATTCACAGTTTTGTTTTTACGGCTAAATATCATGGGTCTTGTTACGCATAGATCTTCGTTTACGCTTCCCAAAGAAAAAATGATAGTTATAAGCAGCAAGTTGAAATATCTTAATTGAGTTGAAACAGCTGAATGGCAGCATAATTAATCACAAGCTTTTAAATTTTTCTTTAACCTATAATTATCGAGCGATGTCTTTAAAAAACTGGTAACTAGTTTTTTTATTCTCAGCTGTGAGTAATCAAGTTGATACTAATATGGCACTACATGTTTTTTTACGTTCACACATTCTCTGTTTTTTTTTTTTTTTTTCAAAGCCTTGGTAATAATTTGTACTATTTAAAATTCCGGAAAATAACATATTTTAGTGTAACTTGTGACTCTTCATTTTATATTCTCTTGATGAATAAAAGCTCATATATGTATTACATAAAATAAAATAACAAGCAGACAAGGTTACGTAACAAATAGCTAAATTAAGTAGATGAAACCAGTGCTCCTCAGCAGTGGAGGCTTCATCCTAGGGTCAAAAGACCAAAAAATTACACTAAAAACTAAATGGAGGATATCCAGTTCCGAAAAAGCTAGCATTTAAGAATACATATTGGGCTAAACGCACCACATGTGAAAAATGAATACAGATTTCTAGAAATAAGACCTAAAATTATACGCTGCGGTTTCGTCTCAGTTCGCTGCACTTCAGGTTCTTTGAAACCGCATTGATTCTTTTTTTTATTTACTTACTTAATTTTTTTTAAGTGTTTTTTTTATTTTATTTATTTATTCATTTATTTTTTATCAAGAGCAATTTTAGGATTAAATAAATTATAAGTAGCTTGTATGGAGAAAAATAAATCTTTAACTCATACATAATTTAATAGAAGCCGTACTTTTCGGCAGAGAAAATTTATTTTAATATTATTTATAAAATGATGTTCTCAAATTTTATATGAAGTTACTACAGAAATAATATTGTTATAGCTTGCAAAAACTTTCTAGCTAAAACTAAATTACCTGAATTTATGTTTTTTATTTTTACCACGGAAGTTTTCGAAAAGTTATGTTTAGTTAGCTATAGTTAATTCTCAAAAATAAAAGTATTGGGAAAAAGAAAGAATAAAAGAAAAGAACAAAAAATTTGCTGGAAGAAAGCAAAAATATTCTTGGAGAGTGTTTGAGCTTATTTTTTATTTTCTTTTTTTGCTGTTTTACAAACACTAAATTCAAATGTAAAAGAGGTCACGATGATTAAATTTTTATTTATTCACCTATGAATAAAGTAATTTTAATTCATTTAAAGTTTTTAGAAGTTTTTTTCTCTGTAAACTGCAAAGGAGTTTCTTGTTTGACTTAGTTTTCATGATTTAATATTTCTAACGTTTTAAATCATGTATTAGTAATACTTGGACAAAAACAGTTTTTGCATTATTTACTGAACTATACATATTTATTATCATGCCCCAAAGTATAGCTTTAAAAATAACTTCATCTAATTTTTTTTCTGAATCTTAGAACGATTTGTTCAATAAATTTAGTCTTTAAAACCACTATAATGTTTTTAAAAATATTTAAAACATGTATATTCATCTCTAAACGAGTACATGCAATTCTTTGCAATTTCTTTTTTCGATGCTGTTTCTAATATTTACTTCTCAGCTCAAAGATATTCATTTGTTTCTGAACAATATAGCTATTGAATGCAAAGTCTTAAATACTACACGATTTTTTCGAAAAATTGAACATCGCTTCTCTTACCAGTTTTCTCGTCGTGTTAAAATTTCAAAAATTTTATATTGTGTATCACCTTCATTTCATTAAGTAATAGAAAAAGCTCAAAAAAAAAAAAAAAAAAAAAAAGCGAGTTAAATGAAATAAAATTCATCGTGTTCAATAGTTTCCCAACTTAAAATGCTTCCTCATCGTAGATTTAAATGCTTTAAATTTTCATGTACAAATCTGGCATCCTTTAGAGAGTGCAGATAAAATGTTTCCATGCTTCTGATCCTCATAGTTTTATTTCTAGTTTTCTATCTTTCTAAAAATCGTTCTCTAGACAATTCATGCAGCTGTGAAAGAAAAGAAAATACATTCAAATAAGAAACAAAAGATTACCTGTCACACAAGCTTCTTACGAAGAAACATTAAATCGCAGAATGATGTTGACACGGGAAAATATTTAGAACAAAATTTCTTTTCAAGTTATTTTTTTCGAACAACTGAAATCACCATCTGCAGAAACAAGGATCAAATATTACTTCCGTAGCTTTCTGATATTTGTTTTGCTTCTTCTGCGTTTCATTTCTGAGAAAACTAAATAACTGCATCTAGAGAAAGTTCGAAAAAGTCACTGAAAAGATAAAAACAAATCGCGAAGATTTTTTTAAGTTACTCCGAATAGTTTGACAATTACATTCAGCTTCTTTTATCCCTGTTTTGTAGGTACTTTAATTTGAACTTCTTGATTAGTTGGTTGGTTGCATTAGGCACTTTGACCTTATAAGGCTCCTGTACCAAATTATAAAAATAAAGAACGGACAAATCATGGATGGCGAAAACAAAATGTAACTCTGAAATTACTTAACTGTACTTTATAAACAATCTCGGACTTTTTTATGCCATAGAGCTCGTATATTTTCTGATAAATTATTAAATTGCTGTGCAATCTAAAAGACAACATACCCATGATTTTGTTGACATGTCCATAAATAATCAACACTGTGGAGAGGTTTGGCGCCATTGCCTCAAGAGTTTAGATTTTATATATTTACAAATTAGACAACATAAGAAATTCTTACAACACAAAAAGATTAAATAACACCCAGGGTGAATCGAACTCGCGAATTCTGACATGAAAAGTAAAGCTTCTACCGAAAGTTCACGGAGGTCCGTATGTTTTTCTTATCGCAGTTCAAAAAATGAAAGTACGCACAGAAATTGACAGGTTAACATATATCTGCGTTTATACAGTGGTGGACAAAATTATAGACTCAATTTCTTTTTATTTTGTTTCAATTACAACATGACTCAGTTTAAATTATTTTCATTGAAGTAAAGATGAATAGTTGAAGAAATAGTTCTAAAATTAGTACATCTTATCAGTTAAATTAAAAAATTAATAAAATTAGAAAATTTGCAAATTTAATATTTTATCATTACGTGAAACCTGGACAAAAGTATAAAATCAAAGGTAAAAAATCCAGGATTACGAGAAAGTTTCGTTCGAAAATGTTAATTTAACGCCATAGAATGAATAAATGTTGCCATCAGTGATTGTTAAAAGTTTTTGTTTTTGGAAATTTATGAGAAACATATACAAGCACCACTGGACAAAATTATAAACTCATTTTTTTTTTCATTTTTTCAATCATAATTTAACTCAGTTAAAAAATGTTTTGTTCCAGTAAAGATAAATAACTCTCTCAGCATGGTAAAGCAGGATTGGCATTTCTTAATGGAAGATAGAACGCTGAAGATTGCCAATTAATACTGGAAGATTATCTCGTACCTTTTGCTCATCTGATTCCTGGAGGTAACTGGTTATTTTAGCAAGATAACGCGATTGTACACACAGCGAAAAGTACAAGAGAATGGTTCAAGCGCTGGGGCCAGCTCGTAGTCCGGATCTTAATCCGATTGAAAATCTTTGGGGGACCACGGTTTGCAAAGTTTATAATGATCGGCACCAGTACCAAACCACAGAGTCGCACCCAGCAGTGCGGGGGGCCCGCTACACGGACCCCCGGGACGGTAGAACCTAAGGCTTACAGCTAAGTGGTGGGGTGTGTGCGGAGAAAAGTACCAAACCACAGAGGATTTTAAAAAGGGCAATACTTTCAGCATGGAACCATATGCCACTGCAGCTGTTAGAAACTCTTGTGAAATCTATACCCAGCCGCATATCCGAGGTAATACAGAAAACTGGGGGCCCAACTCGTTTTTAAAAGTTTGGAGTTTACACTAATGGCTAGATTTAATGCATTGTTAATTTTTAAAACATTTCAAATATTGATTTTTTTTTTAATTTATCCATGTTAATAGCAAAATTACATTTTCCTAAATCTATGCTTTTGTTTTACTGAAGTAATTGCAAATGTAACTTAATTAAACTCAAAAAAATAAATAAATAAATAAAAAAATAAATAAAATAAAATAAATAAATAAATAAATAAATAAATAAAATTTTGTCAGCTTATAATTGTGTTTATGCATTATTGTAAGTTTGTAATTTTGTAATTCAGCATTGGTTCATTTTTGGTTATTAAATGATTAAGTATTTGAATAAAAATTCTATCAAACTTCAGAGTTTCTTACTTTTGAGTTGATACTTTTGTCCAGGTTTCGTGTATTATAAAGATATTAAAGTTGAGATTTTTTTTAATTAAATTATTTTATTTTATAAAGTTTATGAGTTGTACTGAATTTAGGGCTATTTAGTCAGTTATTCGTCTTTACTGGAACAAAAAGTTTTTTAACTGAGTTAAATTATGATTGAAAAAAGGGGAAAAAAATGAGTTTATAATTTTGTCCAGCAGTGCATTTATATGTTTCTCATTAATTTCCAAAAACAAAGCTTTTAGCAATCACTGATGGCAACATTTATTCATTCTATGGCGTTAAATTTACATTTTGGAACGAAACTTTCTCGTAATCCTGGATTTTTTACCTCTGAGTTTATACTTTTGTCCAGGTTTCACGTAATGATAAAATACTAAATTTGCAAATTTTCTAGTTTTATGAATTTTTTAATTTAATTGATGAGGTGTACTAATTTTAGAACTATTTCTTCAACTATTCATCTTTACTTCAAGGAAAATAATTTAAACTGAGTCATGTTGTAATTGAATGAAAATAAAAAAAAATTGAGTCGATAATTTTGTCCACCAATGTATAAATCGTTATGCTGGCACTTTCTTTCTTTTTTTTGTTTAGGAAGAGCCTTTAAAAGGCAGCAAAAAGAGATCAATAAAAGAAAAATTAATTTACTTGATACTTTGAAAAATAACTTATTCTTTAAGAGTCATTCAAGCAAAAATTTAAGACAAAATTTTTAAACTTCATTTGAAATTTTGTCTTGCAATACCGCCGAAATAAATAGTATCACAATTTTATGCCAAACAGGTTAGTGACCAATGTTTTGATAAAATTAAGTTTTTCTAAATAGAGATGTTTGACAAATAATACATCAAAAAACATTCATTGTCTTACTCATTTACCACTATATAATTTCATTAAGTTTGCACGCAACATTGTATCATTTAGTTCAACACTAATATTTGTCGAGTTGCATCCTTGTGTAAATAAGAGATTCAATATTCACCACTTACACTTCTCTGGATATGCAATTCAAATAAAGCTAACGTATTTGAGTATGGTTTATGGTGCATATCTTTTCCGTCTATGAATTACAGGAAAGAGGTAATAGTGAAAATGCATAAGGATAGTGTTCGTAGTCAAATCGTCAAAGACGAATACCCAAAGTAAAAGGAAATTTTTAATGCCTGTATAATGAGTAGATAATGAAGAATTCTTAAATTCCATATCGGTAAAACAATAGGGTATTTAGAATTTTATATGTAAAGAGCGAGACGTAAATTCATAACAATTACTCTTTTTTGTATACATGTGTAGATGCTGTATTCATAAAGCTGCTTAATTATTTTTCAAGATGTGAACACAGTTACTATGATAGAATAATTTTGATACAATAATTCAAACGTCGATTATCAAATATTCCACAAAATCCGCATCAACATACAAGCGCAGCTCATTAGAGTTAAATTCTATGTGAAAATGAAGACACATTTCGTTGGTACAATATAACAAAGAATTTTGAAGACATCAATCAGTTTCTTTATTATCTTACTCTACAGCTCCATTTCTAGTTTACAAGCATTATGAAATTTTGCTAAAAACGTCAGATTTAATCAAGATTGTGAGTTAAATTCGCACAGTATTTGAAATGCCAACGCAGCACTGTGGTACTACCAGCATCCCCTCCCAATGAATGGCTCCAAGATATGTGTCCTTTTATAGGGACAAAACAAATGTTAAAACTACTACTGGTAGATATAAAAATTACAAGCGATGTAAAAGAATTCTTACTATATCTTTAAGGTATCCGACTACGTTGAAAAGGCGATTTTCGACCAAAATTCACTTTTTCTCAAAATAGTTTTATTCCACAGCCCCATTCTTTAAGATTATGAAACATTTTGGTTTTATAATCTACGCGAATTAGAACTCACGTTATAAGCATTTAAATACTAAGCATCTGCAATATAACGCGTGTTAAGTCTAATCTTTACTTACGTTTTTTGAAGAATGCAATTATTTCTCGATACTGGCTACGGAAAACATGATTTTGCACATTCTATTCAGTATTCAAGCATGAAATTTGGCATGCCTGTCGTGTAAGTACTTGTGAGTGGAATAGACCATAGATTATGTAAATGATGAAATATTTTTTGATTTATAGCTTTTTTACCGAAAAAAGGTGACAAATTTTTGAGAAATTTCTGGATAAAATCACGTAATTTGTCATAAACCTTAAAATTCTTGAAATATTTCTTAACCTGCGGTCTGTTTCATGTGTAATATTTATACATGTGAAAAAATCTAAGCAAATTGTTTATAGCTAGTTAATTTTTATTAATACAGTGTTTCTCCTAACTGGTAATTTTCAGTCATTTTTGCCAAAAAATCATCCATTTAAAAAAAATTATTGATATTGTGGTTTATTTTTAAGCAAAATACATGTTTTAAGATCATTCTGCTTCTAAAAAAACCATTAATATTATTTCATAATAGTGTTTTAAAAAAAAACTGCTCCGAACCTAGTCGGATTTAAGTACAATATACTTTCAAATACCATTGAGCAGATTGACTGGGAAACGGATTACCCCTGGGTCATTGGAAAAAAAAAATCACATCTTCATCAAACCACAAACCTAAAATATCAAATACATCAAATTCACAGTAATTTTACATTTTGCAGTAAGGTTTTGCATTGCATTTTCTTTACTTCTAGAAGCAGTTTTATGCTACTTACGTTTTTTTTTTCTTTTCTGCTTGGCAGTGAATAACATCATCTTTTTCTTCAAAGCATAGCGGTGGTTTTTGAGAGTTCTTGTGCAGAGGGTGTACAACAATATTTTCCCTGCTCCATAATTTGCTTTCGAAATGTTAATGAAGATGCTGTGCCTACTCGGTTAAATAAAAATGCTCTTTACCAAGACTAAAACGTTAGAAATTGCTATAAAATCGTGTTGTGTAACATAAGACTGAAGTTCGGAAACTTCCGCAGAAGGAAAAGACCTTATACCAAAGTAGCATTTCACAGCTTTGCTCTTACGCATGTCAAAGCTATTCTTGATAATCTATATATATAAAAATGAATGTTTGTCTGTATGTCATCCATGAACTCAAAAACTACCCGGCAGATTTGGCTGAAACTTTCACCGTTTGTTTTTTTTTTTTTTTTGGTACTGGGAATGTTTATAGACCAGTTCGAAAAAAATCCGAACAATAGTTCCTTTTTTATTCCAATTTAAGTCACAATCCATTGGATAAATACGAATAAAATTATCGGCTGCAGAAATTAATTCGCGTGAAAGATCTCATTGATAAGTAGTTAGCTGTTGCCATTTTTCTTGAGTTTGAACAAATAAATTCTTTATTTATTGTTTTATGGCTTTTCATGCAACGGGGGATTTAAAACTTTTCTATTTGATATTTTTAGCGATTGATTGATCTTGCAATCTACGTGATTACAAAATTTGAGTATAGTCACGGCTTCACTTGATACCTGGACCGATTATTATGAAAATTGCTATATATATATGTATTTTTCCACGGAGAAGGTGCATAATATGCTCATTGAAGCCACTCGCCACCAGGTGGCACTGCAGAGTAGCAACTTCTGCCCCGTTCAACCGATTGACATGAAAATCAGTATAATGATGTATTTTTTTGTTGGCGTAGCAACGCGCGTCGGGTACAGCTAGTTTCAAATAAAAATAATTGGGGAATATGGAGAAAAGTGAAATGGTGAAATATTTACTCCACTTTTAGTTCTACTTACCTAGTAATATTTTAACTATGTAGTGAAATGTAGTATTATGTAGTCTATGTAGTATTCTAGTCAAAAAAAAAAAAAAAACTCTGAAAATCAAAGCATATGATAATACAAGCAATTTTCAAAAATTGGTATACTCAAATTGTAATATTTTGTTGTAAGTAGAGGTGGGCAATGTCGTTCTTTTTAATGATCCGTTCAATAGAGGACCGTTCATTCTTTTAATCCATTCATTTAACTCGTTCATTTGAACAACTTCGCTCATTTAAAAAGTTGCAAGTGATTTCTCTGCACGACATACTTAAGTATATTCGAAATGTTTCATTAGATCAGCAATATTCCTTCAAAGCAAGTTTCCTTCAAACAACTAAAATCATCTAAAAATAGGAAAATATGGCTATGGAAAATGAACCAAAAAAACTGTATTTAGGTTTAGATGTATAAAGCAAATAAAGTTCATTTTGTAAAATACTTCTCAGTTGCCGAATGGTAAGATATGTTTACCATTCCAAAAATCGCAAGTTCCATTTCAGCACGTCACAAAATTAAGTTATAAATTTTACTATATGAAAAAATAAACTGTTTGTTACGGTTAAAATTTGCAAAATTGAACTTGCGTGAAATATTGCACTAATTCTAAATAGAAATATCACATCTCCAAGTGAAGTATGGTCACAGGTGAAAATTAAACAATAACTTTTAATCTGTGCTTTAGGTAACATTTTTTAAAATTTGTAAATCACGAAATAAATAATAGAGAGAACTACAAAAAATAAAGAAACAGGCTACAATATTAAACACGAGAATAAGGAAATGTTGATTAAAACTATGTACCTTAAGTAACATAAATTTATCAAAAGTATTATAATCATAAATCATCTGCTTTTTACATAAAAACTGGCGTAAATTGTCGAAACTGACTTTTTTTGACCCGAAAACAAACATCTGCCAACCATGACATCTACCCAAACGAAAGAGGTGCGGTCCTTCAAATATTTTTTTCCAGCTACACTACTGTATACATACATATAGTATTACCAATAGGTATAACGAAACGAGCTGATGTGTGCATCACATGACTTCCTTTTGCTCCAATTTAATGTCATTTCCCCATTATTGGCAATTTTAATGTTATTCATTGTTTACTCTCTAAACATCACCAACAGTGGACAAATTGAAAACAAATTTTAAAAAAAAAACGGATAATTTGTCTCCATGCTGGGGACAAAACTTGGCGACCAAAAGACTGGCGATATATAGCCAAGTTACCGACAAATTATAACACCACTTGAGTTTACATCGAAATTAACAAAGATTCCCCCCCCCCCCAAAAGGGGCAAAAAAAAACCCTTAGGAACATCCGAATGCAACCAAAAGGGAAGGTGCACAGCTAGACCTCACTAGGAGTTTACGTACCAAATTTCAACTTTCTAGGACATACTGTTTTTGAGTTATGCGAGATACATACGCACGCACATACGGACGTCACGAGAAAATTCGTCGTAATTAACTCGGGGGTCGTCAAAATGGATATTTCGGGTGTCTGTACGTTCCCAGGCATATATCCACGTGTGATCGAGTCGAAAAAAAAAAAAAAAACTCAACATTCATTCGGGGGTGAGAAAAATGGAAATTAAGACCGATTTTTGAGTGAAAATTTTTCGCGAATACAATGCTTCCTTTTTTGTAAAAGGAAGTAAAAATAACAACAAATAAATTGGTAGTTCAGCCATAGTACCAGATAATTTAATTAAAAAAAAAAACTCACCTAAATATTAGGGAGCTTCAAAATTATTCCACAGTACCAAGGAGAACAGGAAAATAAAAAACCACGCACACAACACTTTTTTAAATGGAAAAAAAATAGACGGTATTATTATTATTTAAAACCTCAGGATAATTGAAATGGAATGTAAAATTAAGCGACTTGGAAGTCGCCAAGCAAGTTAAAAATCAAGTCAAATCAATAAAGATGGTAGTTGATAGGAGGGATGTTACAGAAGACAAAAGGATCACCAGAAAAGTGATAAAGGGTACTTTTAGAAATAATTTTCGCGACAGAAAGTGCGAGAAGCACCAAACAAGTTACACAAAACTTTACTAATGGGAAAATTGCATGTGAAGAACCCCGCAATGGTTACAGAAAAATGATAATTAAAGTGGAAAGTAAAAAGGCTCAAACTTAATATACTGTACTGCAGTGAGAAAAGGAAATTTGAGATTGATGAATGAGTTTAAAATTTGAAGATGTGCGTGAATGAAAAAAAGAAAATGCGATTTTACACAATTTCATCAATGCAAGGTTCCAAACTGCTCACCGTTCAAAAGAACTGTCGTTCATTTTAAGGATTCGTTCTTTTTCACTCGTTCGTTCACGAACGACACATCCCTAGTTGTAAGTCAAAAATTATTTTGATGATATCAAATGATAAAGTTATTGTTATTAACATTTTAAACATTAATTCAGTCCTTCTAATATTCGGTACAATATTCATTTAGGTGATATTTAGCTTATTTATATTTTAAATATTTTTCACAACTCATTAAGTACATGCGGGGCAAAGTGGATGGGGCAAAGTGAAATTAATTAATTTCGGTTACTCATTCAGTCGATTACTACATCACTTACGTAATCATTTATTTACCAATTTATTTACATTCCTTCATTTAATGATTACCTTATTAATTCATTCATTCGCTTATTTTCTGATTCATTCACTAGTTTATTCACTCATTTTTCCTCATGTATTAATTAATGAGTTTATTTATTAGTTTAATTATTCATTATATTTTCATTTATACAGTGATCCCTTTATTTGCTCATTAGTTTGTTCAAAAATATTTTTCACAATCGAAAAGAAAATATTTTATTTGAAAAATATTTCATTTTTCACTTTGCCCCATGAAAAAAAAAAGTTAAAATTTTTTTTTTTTTTTTTTTTGAAGGAACAATTTTACTGCCAAAAATAAAAAAATAATGTTTCAGTGCGAATTTTATTATAAAATACAATGTTCTTCCTTTATATATACTGTAATTTTCGAAACAAATTCCAATTTGTTCATTTTGAAAAAGCTCAATCATCTTAACCATTTCACTTTGCCCCACATTCCCCTACTTATGCGAAAAAGAGATCTCGAGAAAGCTACGCAGCATCTCGAGAAATCTACGCTAAAGCTCATGAAAAAGACGAAACATACGAGTTTTTTTGCCTCATTTAAAAAGCTGATTAACTTTAGTAGTGCAAAATTTTAAAATGTTTTACCCATTCATCTATCTTGTAATACAATGGTTTCTGACACCCACCGTATTTCATATCCATCCTATTTAATTTAAGCATAGTTTGTGACAGTGCCATCTATGAAGCTATTAAAATAAAAACGAATTTTTGCATATTGGGCAATGATGATACTATGATAGGCCACAGGTTGAAAAACATATTTCTTTTGAATAACAGACTTTCAAACATATTAAAAACAGTAACCGTACGCAATAAAATAAAAGGGGTGTTCAAATCAAAAGGTGCGGCTCATCGTAAAAACCAAACCGGTTAAAATTAAAACATGCCGCTTCAGGACAATGTAGTGACAGCCGGGATTCGAACCCGGGGCCACCCCATCAGACTCCTCTGACCACTAGACAAAGCGGTCGGCTCGGATACAGGGTACACGCTTTTTTTTTGCATGTGAACGGTATATTTTCCATCCTGTTTTTTTTTCAAAGTTGGGGCAGGGAAATGCGAGGTGCAAAATTATCGTGTAATGAGAAAGTAAAGTGCTTGTTCTCCTATTCCTATTCCTATTCAGAGTCACAACTGACTACAACTGTATTTATGTCGAGGACTGCAAACTAAGTGCCTTGCTTCCATTATTTTATATACCGATGGATGGCAGCACCATCACCGGATCGGACAGTTAATGAGAATTCAGAACTAGTCCAAGAGCTAATAGCTACCTGGTGCTAGCACCCCCAGAGGTATCGTTTCACTTGGAGGACATTGAGACCACGGTCATATTTAACGTCGCCCAGTCCCCTTTAATGACGACGGTGGGTCTTCGACCATCGAGGTTCGAACTCAGGACCCTCCGGCCCCGAATTCGACTCTACCGATCGGGCTACCACGGCCCCAATGCTTGTTCTCGTTAAGGCCGAAAGTGCTTAGGTCAATTTCTGCATCTACTGATAACACTTCGCTGCTCCTCAATCGTCAAAATTCTACAATGTGAACGCCATATAATTAAATGCACTGTCACTTCAACTGGAAGAAACACACAACTTCGTGCTGTGCTTCTGTGACATATGTGGTGTGTCCGTGCGTGAACGTAACCACGCCGAGCAAGTGCATTTAGGCTATAGATATCTCTCCACATTGTCTTGAAGCCGCATGTAAAAATTTCAACCGGGATCTTTCTTAGGATTATCTGCACCTTTTCATTTGAACCTCTCTTGTAGATTTGTAATTCGTGTAAACAGAGCGTTAACATTGTTTTCTCATAACCAAATTTTAAACAAAGTTTTTAAGCCATAATTTTAGAGAAAACCCATAGATAAGTAATTATTTTCTTTTATGGCATTAGGATTTTTTGAAAATTAGATTATATATTATCTCAAGTTTCTCTTTCAACTTTAATTACATCACATGCAATAAATTCAAGACTAATTTAGCTTATTTAAAAATTGATTAGTAAGAATTCAATAACAACCATTCAAAGCATACTTATAAAACTCAAATAAATAGTTACAGAATTTCTGAATGCTGCGACAATATTTAAAGAACTGTGTCATGATTGTACTAAAAGTTAGTTTTATAGTTTGCAGATTAATCAATTTCAATAGGTAGAACTAGTATAATAGTTAGTGGAATTAGTGTAAAAGAATTTCTTTAGGTTTAGAAGTAATGCTTATAGGAACTAAGGTTTATCAAAAGGCTTTGTCACTCATAACTGTTTTCTTTGGTCCGATAAGAAGGATGGTAAAGACAACTAGATAATTTAAACTGAAGAGTTCGGCTTAGTGTATGGAAAAAGTTCAAAATATCACTTTGGAAACGTTTCTGCATTTGACACTCTCAAATTTATCGCTATTTCAAAACCATAAATAAATATCTCACTTTTTTTAGGTTCAACTTTATAGCAATTGGATTGTAAAGGTGATCTGTTTAAAAAATACGATGCGCAAAATAGTGTAGTATAGATTTTTATTTATTAATGTATTTATTAATTTATTTTGAGTGGGAGAAAAAGAAAATAATAACGATAAAATGATCCAAAAACGTAGAATCTCTGAGGACGTCGATACAGTTAGCTTTGTTAAATTACAATGCATACATTCGTTGCTTAGTTAAAGACATCGAATAAAATGGCATCTAATATTAGTTTTGCTTAAGGTATCGATGCAGCTTGTATTTAGTTGTAAAAACATTATAGACGAAGAATTTAAAGGCATATAAACGCAATATCATTTAAGTTGTCGACCCATTGATATTTATAGGGTGTCCCTTCAAAACCCTATAGAGCTAGATTGCTCGTTAATACTAAGGGTATGTGGGACAAAGAGAAATAGGTAAGATAACTTACCTTTTTTCAAAATGAGGATATTGGAAAATTTGTTTCGAAAATTACAGTAAGTAAATAAAGAACAGCGTGTTTTACGATAAAACTTGCACTAAAACATTTTTTAGAGTAAATTTCCACCTTTTGAAAAACTGGAAAAAAAAATTTTTTATTTATGAGGCAAAGTGAAAAATAACATATTTTAGTAAAGAATTTTTTCCATTTGATTATTAGAAATATATTTGATCAAATGAAAGGAAAGGTAGAGATACTGAAACAATAAGTAAATAAATACATTAATTAATTAATTAATAACATGAGAAGGAATGGGGAATGCAAGAGGGGGGGGGGAATAAAAAAGTTAATTTCACGCACACACTAAGAAAATATAGAAATGAATGAGTTAATAAATGAACTTAATAAACGAAAGAATATAAATGAATTAATTATTAAATGTGTACGTATGTGATTTTGGAAAAGCTTGAATAAGTAAACGAAATAAACAATTTCGCTTTGAACTTACGAATAAATTAAACTTTACGAACAAATGAACTTAATAAACGAAAGAATATAAATGAATTAATTATTAAATGTATACGCATGTGATTTAACTAAAGCTTGAATAAGTAAACGAAATGAACAATTTTGCTTTGCACCATCTACTTTGGCACTGCTGCCCTTGACTAATTCTACGAAACATTTAAAATAAGCTTAATATGATATAGATAAATACTACATCCAATATTAGTAGGTCTCAGAGTAGAAATGTTTGTTACATGAACTTTATAATTTTATAACAACAAAAAAAGTTTTGAATTTCACCAAAATACTACAAATGTCAGTATGAATTTTTGAAAATTGCTCGTATTATCATATTTTTTTTTGATCTTCTGATATAATGTTTTCCTCACTGGAATAAAATACATGTGTTACAGCATAAATAAAATATTGCTAGATTGATGGTGCTAACAAAAGAGTTAATATTCATCATTTCACTTTGCCCCACTTTTCCCTACGTGAAAAAATTCGCATAGAACCGGATTCCTAAGATCCAAGGTTTTCGAGAAAACTGTGAGAAAAAAATATGACGCGATAATCTAGTGCACATTTCTCGATAAACATGGTTGGAGACATACTTTGGGAATTTGTTATGTACCCCAAACTAGAAATATGGCCGGGAAGAGTTTTATCCGGTGACGAGAGGACACTCAGTATACTCGCAACTTTTCTTATTTCAAGTTTAACTCAAGGTTAGAAATTCAAGGAAAGAAGGATAATTTTTATTTCAATCCTTTTGTATTTATGCGAGCTTCAGTTTTAATTGTAATATAATAGAAGCGTCAACTTTAGATTCATTCTACATAACAATTCATGCATCTGAACTGTTGTTTCTCCCACAATCTCTTTGGAATCATTATTCTTTATAACACATCTAATCTATCGCATGTTTTAGTAATCTCAAAAGCATAAATGAAAAATGAAACAACTGTTGCTTTCACGTGTACTAAAACCATGGAAAGCTAACTATGAGCCGAGGAGTTATCCAATAAAAATTTATTTGCGTAAACATTTACATCTTTCTTGAAGTCATCAGCGAGTGACATTCACTGTTTGAAATAATGTTCCGACAACCTGTGGTGAGAAAATTCCTTAATTACCTTTTCCAGATTGATACTGTCATCTTAGTTAATGGGGGTAAACCCATATTTAAGAAAAGATAAATGAACTCATAATAATAAAGAATCCTGGAGAAAAAAAAAGCTTGCTAGGCCTTTTAACGAGCTAATTTTCGCTTTTGGGATTATTTTCCCCAACGTTCTTGTATTCAGCAAATGACATCCTGCTGTTTTTGCTCCGTTGGAGAAGTTGTGTGGTCGAAGTTGACGCTACGACCACATTAAAACAGTATGAATGAATGATGGCTTTTCTCATTCCACCAACCAGAATAGTAAACGATGATTTATAATGGGTAAAGAGTAAAAAGTAAGGGCTAGTTTCTTTTGACTTCCTGTTAATTGCACAAAAGCGGGTGTTATTTCTTTTTGGAAAGACAAAGGGTAAAAAACTGATGCTTACTTATATTGTGTAAAAAATTACCGTTTTACTAGCTTGGACCAAGAATATTCATTGCTATGCGTGAAAGGACGTCAGAAATATATACATTCATTTTGAAATTGAAAAGTCACAGTAAGTTTTTTTTTTTCTGAACTACAAAACTATTTTCAATAGCATGCAACAAAAAAGTGGTTTTAGGTATAAGTATAACATGAACAAGTCTTCATAATTATAAGGATTACGGAAAAACGTTTATCTATTTTTCGAGAAAAAATCAATAAAATGAAAGGTAAAAAGCATTAAATATGTGGTATTTTTGTTTTTCCCACTAACATGTAACAAGGCTAAAACATATAGTAATAACATTGAACGTAAAGTGAAATTCAGGAGTCTGGGATTAGAATAATCTGAGTTTATTAATCTGAGTTGAGCCTAAACTAAAAATTACAACTGCATTTTTCTTTTTCAAATATTCGGAAAATACTTGTTTACACCGAATGCCGTTGCAAAAAACTTCCGTTACAGATTTCTCTATTTAAAAGATGCATATTTTTCATGAATAAATTCCAAAACACTGAATGAACTTCCATAACCATATTTTATGCAAAAAATATCGGGAGATATAATTTGTGTAAATACAGTTCTAAACGCAAACAAAAATTTTAAAAATATGTATTTTTGCATTAAAAAAAAGCAACTCTTCTTACACTCGTATGATGCACTCTTATAAGTTGAGCTGCGACTTTGACTATGTTTGCCTCTGTTTCGGATAATAGGGAAAGGTAATTAACTCTGAGTTGAGTTGGATTGCTTTTGTGGTAGTTTTGCAAAGATATTCCAACTCAAATATGCGGCAACAGCTTATTTCTTTTTTCAATAAACACCCCAAAATCAGATAAACATTGTCAAGATCATAGCTCAACTAACCAAAGCCGGACATATGCCGAGTAGTTATGCTCTGACATAACTACTTGGCTGCTTCTACTATTCTTGAAATTTCTCCCAATCTCAATGACGCCCTCACAATGTTAAAAACATTTAGTTGGCCTTCAATCTTCCTATGTATACTAATAATATAAAGCTGAAGAGTTTGTTTGTTTGTTTGATTACGCGACTCTCGGGAACTACTGGTTCGAATTTGAAAATTCTTTTTGTGCTGCATTTGTTGAGGAAGGCTATTTTTTAAAAAAATCAGATTGACCGAAATGTTTGTAATTGCAAATTACATTAATTAATTGTTTAGTTCATGAATTCCTAATAGATGGTGGGTTAAGTTTATTTCTATGAATTTTAAATAGACGGCGGGGTAAGTTAACTCATCCACATTGCGCTGGCCGACAATGCCGATAGCTGCGAGGAACCATGTCGCGCGACTCAGACGCTACGCTATTGTGGGACTGTTGTGATCAGCGAACTGATTTTTGAATGCGTTTTTTTCTCTCGATATTTAGGTAGGTAATTTGATTTTGTAGGGTTTTTCTTTTGGGGTTTGTTTCCTTATTTCTTCAACGTTTGTTTTTGTTCTTATAGATGAAGATAGTTACTTATTCTAAGTAAATGGTTTGATTTGTCGTATTATTCAACTGCGATTGTTCTTTATAACGTTTTTACTATAGTATTGTTTATTTGGCGAGACATTTTAAATGACAGAAAAAAAAACCGCTTTACTTGCTAAAAAACAGGGTTGCTGTAGAGTGGTTGCTTGGCACGTTAAGCGATGAACTAAATACAGTTGAAAGATTATTTTGAGTTTTAAAGCTGCTATTAATCATTTTATGTGTTTTGTCGAATAGTTTTAAATTTCAAAGAAACAATAGGTTTTTCGAAAAGGTGTGTACGCATTTTAGTTGAAGAAAAATGATCAATTCACATTAGAAGAGAGTGGATTTTTTTATTCAATGGACTTCCTTTAAATTCTTATTACGGGTATCGCCGTGCAGGTACTGCTAGTAAACAATAAAAGTTAACGATAAGAATCACGGAAGAATTAACTAAAGACCATTCAATGTATAAGAGTTTAATTATATTGAAAGGCAAAAAAAAAAAAAATAAATAAATAAAATTTAAAAAAAAGAAAAAGCAAAAGAACAATTTTAATACCTGGCGCCAATCCTTGATTGCGAAAACTGGAATTTGTTAGAAACAAATTCAATTTTTGTTATGTTAAGCTTTTATATTATTTTCTAATACGTTTATTATTTAATAATTGTACAAAATAATATGAACTTAAAATGCATTTGCATTTATTTGCTAAAACAAAGTTAAATTTTATTTCTGGAACTGAAGAATAGTACTTGCAATAAAATATTTTTAAAAACAGCATAATAGTGTTTTATCAAAGACGGACGCTTTAATAAATTCTACGAGGCACTAGTATAAGGTTACCACTTTAACATTGAAAACAATTTTACTAATACGTATGTATTTATGAGACTAGACGTACAATAATTATTAATACGTAATTGTAAGACTATCGTTAACTTAAAAAGTATTCTGTATTAATTTATTAAGCCATTTATGAAATCATACATAAACAATAGTCAATGCAAGACAAAAATTAATAGATAAGTTTAAATTTTATGTGTGAAACTAAAGAATGGTACTTCAATAAATTTTAAGAAACCTAACATATTTTTTTAGATGGATTCTTGAATACATCCTGCGAGGCACCAGTATAAGGCAACCAGTTTGACATTGTAAAAAATAAGTCGAATTTCCACAATTTTACTATTGCTTAATACAGACCATAATTTCAAAAAATAAAATTATTTTAAGCGTAAAAGAAAATCTACCATCTAACAATAGAGTGTAAATCTCAGCAAAACATGCGATGAAAGAAAGCAAACTTCATAATTAATGTAAGAATGTTTAATCAAAACTTACGTCTCAAAGTATGTTTTAGCACAAAAGTATAGATTTCTTCATAAGAAGCAGATTATATTGGTATAGATTTAAACAAATATTTAAAAGTGCATAAGCGCTTTAATTATCAAATATTTGACTTTTCTTCCTTAAATAATAACCAGCTTACCGAGTTTTCTCTGTCCACATTTTTTAGCAAAGGAATTTAAATAGCGATCTATAAAAGGGAAAAAATTAATTCCAGGCATAAGTTGTTCTTTCCGCAAAGCATGTTCACACAAAAATGTATTTTTAATGGAATAATTTTTTCTGATGTATTAGAAATGTAATTATTTTTATACTTGTTTATGCTGGAAGAAATTGGGCAAGATAATGTAGAAAGGTTTTGTTTCGTAGCTAACTAAATCAATTGAAATAACTTTTTTCACATTATTCTCCTTTGTGTAAACTGATGTTTTGAACTTAGCGAAAAATTATTCATGTGATTTTATATTTAACGTAAGGCACTCTTGCTTAATTAAGCATTACATACTTATCTATAATTTGAGGTAAAACTCTTTTTTTTTTTTTTTACATTTGCGTTCAAAAACAACATTTAATATGAAGCTAAAAACGATGGAATGACTTTTCATATCTTTATTTTAAAATGTAATTATATCTAATTTATTAAGTAGTTTATATCATTAAATACCATTATAAGATATAACAGAGAATGCTAAACTAGTCTGATAGTAATTAATTAAAAACTAAAAACAGGCTAAATTCGTTCTATATCTATTAAACATATCTATTCGTTCTATATCTATGTTTTGATATATCTATTAAAAGGGGACAATTATCTTGAATCTTAGAACTTGTTCTGACCTTATTACATTCTTTACTAACTACTAAAAAAGCTGGTTACTTTCTCTATGAGGAAACTATAACAGCTGATTATTATCTTTATCAAGAAATTGTTAAAGCTGATTACTATTTTTATGAAGTAAATGTAAAAGCTGATTACTATCTTTATGAAGTAAATGAAAAAGCTGATTTCTATCATTATAAAGTAAATTTAAATGATTATTACTATATTTATCAAATAAATGTAATAGCTTATTACTATTTTTATCAATTAACTGTAAGAGCTGATTATTACCGTTCTTAAAAATGCAGATTTGATAATTAAGACCATAGTGAGCTGGTTAATATCTTCATCAAGATTGTAAAAGCGCTGGTTACTTTCTTTACTACGATTGTATGAGCTCTGGTTAATATAGTTATTACAATCATAAGAGAGATAGTTGCTGTTCTTGCTAAATGCACAGGAGCACTGAAAATGCTATCCTTATTGAGGTTATGAATTAACTCCTTACGAGTCGTATCCAAAAGCATATTGAAGAGTTGATTTCTATTTTTAACAGCATTAAGAGATCGAATAATTACCTTTACTAAGCGCATAAAAGAACTTATTTTTTCGCTATTAGGAGCACAGATGAAGAAGGTAATATTTTTTTTCTGATACAGAAAATCTACTTTTATTTTTAATATTTTTTTATTGTGACCCAAAACAAAAGCTGACTGACTCTTCAAAGTTTCAATATTTAACTTTGGATTAAATGATGTCCTAAACAAAACAATGCTGATTTCAGTTTACTATTGGCCCTTATAGTTTTCATTCTGTAGACACCTTTAAATACCTTGGGACTGAAGTAAATGCCCAGAATGATTTAGGACCAGAATTAAATATTAGATTAATTGCTGCAAACCGAGCCTATTTTGGTATGAAAAAATACTTCTAATTTAAACTTATTAAGACCGAAACAAAAAACTTGCTTTATAAAACCATCATTACGTCATTAGGCCAGTTCTGACTTATGGTTCAGAGGCATGGGTAAAGAAACCAAAAACACAAGTCTCTTTTGTCTATTTTCTATAGAAAAATTCTACGCCTCATTTTTGGGGGAGTGGAAATAAATGGAGTATGGAGAAAAAAGTATAACTTCGAGCTGTTCAGATGCTTTAAAGATATAGACGTAGTAAAATACATTAAATTGCAAAGAATGAGATGGGCAGGTTATGTAATTCGCATGTCCCCTGTATCCATCCCACTTAAGATCCAAAATGCAAGACCATCTAACTAAAACTAACCAAAATGCAAGACCCGGGCAAACGTCTGGGAGGAAGACCGAAAATTCGATGGCTGAATTGCTTGGAAAGAAACTTCAAAACTATTAAATCCCGAAATTGGAGAAGTCAAGCGATAAATACATCCAACTGGAAGAAACTTATGGAAAAGGCAAGGAACCAAACTGGGCTGTCGCGCCAATGATGATGATATTAAATGACACCATGTTAAAACATGTTTCGATGGATATTTGAGTACAATTTAAGCAATTCAATGCTTATTAAACCTTTTATCCTCACACGAATTTGTTCTTTTTCTCAGAAAAAAACTGAAATTTCTCCTGCAAGCCAAAACACTTCAACGTACAAGGAAAATAACATGCACAGCGCAAATTCCTAAAAAATTGATTCTGAATAATTTCTCGGTATGTATATCACTCTGGAAATGTTTTAAACAAATAATGGTCGCGCAAGTTTAATTAAGTCATAAAATTTTGTAGAAAAAAGAATTATTCGTGAGGTACATAATTCAAAATAGGTAACATTTTACATTTTCAAAAAGTTAAAACTAAAGCGGTAGTTTTAAGTAAAAATGTTTTTTGGGAAATTTTGCTCTACCAACATAGTGACTGGATTGCTTGGAATATATCATTTAATGTTGTATAAGAAAGAATTATCTATTATTTTTTTTAGTCTCGGAATTTTGTCTTTCAACCAAGTAGCGTAACCACGGTGACGTCAAAATCCAGTGTATCTACCAAAGTCAGGGGAAAAAACGATCAGGGCGTCAAAATGCTGAACATTTTCTTTTTTTCCGAAAAAAATCGGTTTAAGTATTTATATTAAATTTCCCACAAAACGATCAATAAAAGGAATTTCATAGATCAGAAGTGAATCTAGTAATACTAATGGGATAATAATAAGGAGAAGGAAATGTTAAAGTTGTTTAATTGAAAAGTCGCCCTTAAAGTTATTCCTTGTAATATACTCTTAAGCATAAACATTTTTCAAATCAAAACATGTTTCTTGAAGATTGTTAGGATATCATCTCTTTGCTTTTTGTGATTAGTTTTCAAATCTATTTATCTTGTTAGGCGTTGAATATGTGAAGAAGATGCTTTGGATCGTTTTTCCTTTTCTTTTCATTTTTTTTTTTGTTTTGTTGTTATTATTTGTCCTTTAGTTACCTTTTACGAACAGAAGACACTCAAGATGCTCAATATTTTTCCTTTATAATTGGGACTGATACTTATACATGTTGTTGAAGTTTCAGTTGAAGACGGATGTGATTATTTTCCCTAAAAAATATGAGCTAGTTTTTCTGCGAAATTGTAGAACATCTCTCTTCATGAAAGAATAGTATGCTGATCTAAATACGTTTTACTTGTCTAAATATTTGTCGTCCTCTTAATCAAAAACCAATTTTTAGCGCCACACTCTTATGTTGTCTTAAAATTCTAAAAAGGAAAATATTAACTTCATGCAAATATTTTCTTCAGCTTCTCCGATGTTTTATATGCTTACAGCAATACTTAAATCCTATCATAACAAATAGTTCATTAAAACCAAAAGGCTTTAGTTACAAATTGCTTACACATCATTCTAGATACTGAGCAATGCAGCATGTGTATTGATGACCCTTGACTTTTGAAGTCAAGCCAAATTCCAAGGAAAATAAATTATTAATTTATATTTCTTCCCCACCCATCCAAGTTGCTTTACATAAATGAAACTCTTGCGTGATTTTTGTATTCGTTTCTTTGGTTGTTATTTTTATGGAAATCTTGCTTTTGGTTTATTTATTATTTAAAATTCGAAAAATGTGTATACTATATAATGCCTACAATCTCTTTTCTTTACATAAATATTAATACTGGATGCAGCAGAAGTTCAAACGCTATTCTTTAATATTATTAAAATGCATTTTAATGACATAAACAGGATTTAAATCTTGCTTCGAATTTTTTCTAAATACATATTAAATCGGAAATGATAGTAAAGAGTGCGTTTCAAATAAGTGCAAAACAGGAAAAAGCAAAAAAATACGAAATGAAATGCCAACTAGTTTAGTGTATTGCAAAAACACTTTAAACATTTTTTTTTCTGCTGTCCATGTTCATTTTATTTGATTGGCTAATTTAATTTATTAATTCAAAATATTGAATTAAGTGTACTCGATACATTCGAAATAAATCGATTCAGTTGCAGTGATATCCTAATTGTCTCTATTTAAGCAAAACTATATTTTTAGAAATTTTCAGCAACTAAAAGTACAATTCCAGCAAAAGTGATAAAAACATGGGTCTAAAGCCCAGTTAAAACATTTAACGTTATGCTTATCATGCGCACGTATGTGTACTAGTCTATGTACAAATCAGAACTAGATCCAGAGGGGATAGAGGGGTCATGACATCCTCCTCTTAAGCGGCAAAATATATCCTAAAACTGCGCTTTGCGCGCATTTATTTCAAAAAGATAGCCCCAAATCCCCTATTTGAGACCAAAAGTTGTACTTTGATCCCCGATACGATAATAACCTCCGTTAAAAACCAGTAGCTGGATCTGCCATTGTATACATATAAGGAGGCGATGTAGCACCTATCAGATATTAAGAGCATTATTTCATTTAAACATAAACCTATTATGCAGGAGAAATATTGCTCTGTCAAGATTTGCTGCAGAAATGTTGTCATTAATCAAATACATATTTCTGGAATATATTTATAACAATACAAAAGTCTCTATATAAACGAAACAATGATAAATTTCTGACATGTATTCACTTAAATATAAGATTTCAAAAACATTTGTGGAATGCTTTACAGACAAATGATCATTTTCCGCTGCGATTTTTTATAGATATGATAAATTGATTCTTTTATGAGTTGATGGATGAAAATATTCAACTTTTCTTTGAAGAGGAGTAAAGAAAATAGAGCAAACGTCAATTGTACTGAAGTTGTCACTAGCATTAAATAATAGTGCAGTGAACAACATTAAATCAACACAAAATATGAGTGGAAAATCGTTTTTTGTAATAAAAGATGTCAGATAAGCGCATGATTTAGTTTTTATTGGTTTGAATAAGTTCTCTTTTTCGGTTTTTTACAATAAACTAGAATTTTCAGAATTTAGCTCGATGTTTTGATATTTGAAGTACATTTCTTCTAGGATCTCTTTATGAATGTAGTCTTTGAAATGAATCATTTATATTTCTTTTATGTAACATCTATGTACGAAATAAGAGGCAAAGAAGAAATCAACGATGTTTTTTTACAATAAGCTTGAATTTTCAGATTTTACTCGATGTTTTGATATTTGATTTCTTGAACCTCTTTATAAATGATCTTTGAAGTCGTTCATATACAATATATTATTCAACAATATATTTTTTGCAACTTACATGTGCAAATTAAAGAGCAAAGAAGAAAGTAAAGATGTTTTTTTTTTTCTATAATGTCATCAGATTTCGCCTCGGTGAGCAAAAATAATCGTTTAAATATTAATTTTTATTTGCAGCGGAACAGTGTAAGGAAAAGATTAAAACAGAAGTTAAATGCAAGAAATTATTAGTTATAAATCACAGTTATTAAGTCTGACATTTCTTACACATTTTTAACAACTTAGATTTAAGAGATTTTAATCCATTACTTAGTCTGTTGAGTGCGTAGTGTTTCACTGAAAGAAATATTTTGAAACGTTATAGAGAAAGAGAAATTGAAAACGAAAGTTCAGAAGAAATCCAAAAGTTCTAAAGCTTTGTATGAAAAGAGCTGCCTAAGGAAACTAGAAATATTTTAGAAGTGCAAAAAAGGCAGTTCTTATGAAGCCCAAAATTTATGTTTTATTCTTTGTTTATCGTAATATATTTCTCTCCTCTTTTCTGTACTTCTTAGTTTTATCCCTCATTGGACAGACTGAGTATCCGAAGAAATTAAGTGTTGTCTCTTAATATAATTGTCACTTCAAATCCGTGCCTTTTAGTTGATCATTCAGATTACCATGCGTTGCCACAAACCACAGGAGAAAGGCAGCGGTTCTAACCACGAAAATAGGATTCGAATCTTTATGTTTGGAACTTTGTACTAAATGCATACTAAATATACTTTGTAAGATATTAGAAACAAATTTCTTTTTATTGTAGTCATAAAAATTACTGCAAGTTTATTTCATTAGGAGAAAAAAAAATATTTTCAAAATTATAAATCTGGTTGTACTATATGTATACAGCATTTCATTTTCAAGATGAATAATTTATAATTGTATTTGTTTTATAGAAGGTGTGTAACTGTAACCGTATGTACATTTTTGTAAACTATTATTTTTCTTAAATCTACCAGACTGGAAAATTTTTAAGATTTTGCGCTGGGGGTTTTAGTGCGTTCTTTTTCTCCTTTTAAGAGAACTGACTATTTAGAAGTTTTTCACAACAGAACGAAAAGATATTTTTCAAACGAAATAACGTTTGTAGAAATTTTACCGTGACATACTTTGTTTCAGGAAGAACACCTTTGTATTAAATTTAAACACTTTCCCGTATTGCAACATTCGTAATATTCATTTTCTGTAAGTTTATGCCCATAACCGTTACAGTAAAAACTTAATTTTTAGCTGTATAACTTTTACATTCCGTCTTTGTGTGTTAAACACCGCATTGTGTTATCAGATATTATTTGTTTTTTAAGCGCTGACTATGAGACTCTGGATAACTTTTAACCATTCATTTATTCTTAGAAAATTCGTTAGTTCTGTAACATGTACAAAATCTAAACTTGCGGGCTGAAACCAATTTCCTTAGTAAAATCATTTTTATGTATAAACTAAACAACGGCAGCATATCGTTACAGAACTTTGACTACTGGAAATCTTGTAACTTTCACTGATTGTTTACAGATTTTTTTGTCTTAAGTTATAGGCTATCAAATCGTCAAAGTTCTTGAAAAGTCACAGAATCTCAAGTAGTTACAGTTCTTTTGTTACACGCTATCATGGCTTTTTAATTTTTTTTTTCCATTTATTTTCTTATTTCATAAATCTGTACCTCAGATCCAGGTTGACGTTAGTCCAAAAACTGCAATTTTCAGTTTATAAGTGCACTGTATGTGGAATCCTATTCTGCATCGAGCCATGTGAACGAAATTCTAAAAAACAATCTTTTGTAATTTTTTTTACCAGCGTTAAAAAAGCAAGCGTCTCAGACAACCTCTTTTCCTCTCTCCTGTAAAGTCGCGATTATGTGACTAGTGTTGTTTTTGCTTTGAGGTACAGAAATGTTATCAACAACTTTTTACTACCGATGATTAAAAAAAAAAGACTGTATCCGTCTTCGACAATCAAGTGTTTATTGCATATCACGTAATTCTGGCTGCGACAAATATCAGACGATGTCTATCTAAAAAAAATTGGTTCTACGATACAGTTTGCATATTTCTTTCAGTTCATTTCGTTTGATTTATTAATCCAGGTTTAATCGGTTCAATAATCGATAACATTTTTGTCGCAATTTGTCGTTATCGAGAAATTTAGAAATAATGACAAAAGAACAACAATAACAATAATAATAGCGGAAATAATAATTATAATTAGTAAAACGAATAGTAATACTTATATTGATAAAAAATAACAATAATAATAACGTTGAAGGTAATGAGTTCAATAAAATAAAATTAGGAAATTTTAAATGAACGCGAAAGTAAAATATATAATTCTGCCATTCCACGAAAAAGTCAACCCGCTTGTCCCGCACGTGACTGTTTATATATTTCATTAAAAAGTAATGGTTTTGAAGGGTAATGACGAAATTTTTTGCTTAAGGTATAAATTTGTAATTTGTTAAGCATAAAAAAAATGTTCATTAATATTTTAAAGTACTATTTTTAATGCCATATATGAGGCGTCACGTGCGGGACAAAATGACCATTTTTCCTGAAATGGCCCAATTGCGCTGTCTAAGGAAATGTCTTAGGATGACATTAACCATTACCATACAGTTGTTTAATGTGAGAAAGCTTATTATAAAATCTCAAGTAATTACTTAATTTTGGGACGGTCAAATCTTAACATAATATTGCGAATTCTTAATTTTAGATTGAACAGTGAAAAATAAATTTGCAAAAGAATAAGTAAACGAATAAGTGGGTCATTTACTTGCTGATTTGCGAAAGTTTTTTAACAAAATCGTCACCAAAAACTTGTTTACACAAACGTATTTTTTAATTTCCGTTAACTGTACAACCTCTAAGCAGTCTTTTAAAATTAAAAGGACGTTTTATGCATGTCAGAGACAAATGCAATGAATCTTAAATAGGAGCAAATTTCCTAAATCGACATTTTAAAGCTTTAAGTATATTAAAACGTCTGACTAAATCTTTGTCCAATGTAATTAAAATGTCTCGTCTCCAATTAGGTCTAAGCTTAACAGAATAAGAGACACATACTGAAGGGACTGCTCGATTAAGCAAAAGCCTGCTAATATAAACAAGCGACTTATATCATTAATTCTACAGTTAACTAGTTATGAGAGTATTTAAGGGATCTAAAGAAAAATCACTTTGATATCCAAATCTTGCTACGTTGTACAATTCCAAATGTGTCGTTTATCTTTCGTGCGTTCAAATTTTCGACGCATAATTAATTTATCTTAGTCGCCTGAACCAAAAATGTAAAGAAACTTTTCTGAACAGTTTTCAGAGTAAGTTAAGACATTGAAAAAAAAATAATATTATACTTCAAAATATTTCCTCTTGTGGCCCCTTTCCTCTTTTTAAAAAATCTATAGAAAATACATAATACATTAAAAATGTTTGAGAAAACCTGGGCTTCAGTAACTTAATTTGTCAAGCTAAATTTTTACTTTTATCGTTAAATGATCTTTTTAATATATGATGTTCAGCATAAAAATTACGAAAATGGAAGGAGAAAATGAAATTTAGAGGCTAAATAGATTAGTAAGTACAGATGTGCTTTTCCCTAATATAAAAAGATGTTAAAATGTTTAAGTAGTTTTAATTTGTTGTTCAAGATGGGAATGTTTCTTGAATTTAGAAAAGGTCGCCCTTTCTGTGAATTAAGGAAGTATATATTTGACAGTGAAGGCTTTCAAGATTTTTTTTAACACGATGGATAAAAGTTGTCTTCTTTTTTTAGTGGCGTACAAAAATGAATGTAAGTTTTACCGCCAAGCAAGAGGTAAAAACTGCTTAAGTCCAATAATTATAGCATGGCGAAGCATTTGCATATATGCTTTATGACTAAAAACTATTGAATGAATTATTGTGTAGCATATAAACAATATAGGTTTTATCAGTTTTTTTTTTACAAATTAATTATTCAAAAATAATTACTATTATCTTACCGTTTTTAATTTCATATAGCACTGTTCCCTGTTACATATGCAGCAAACTAATGTTACCATTTTAAGAAAATACTGAGGAAATTCCGTCAGAAAAGTATTGATATAAACACTTAAACAGAGGTCGAATATTTTTAGTTTTGACCAAGAGTTTGTGTTTACAACTTCACCATAGGATGTCAGGATCAACAAACACACCTACTAATAATTTTTCAATGAACATTGTGACTAAATACAAGAGTGCATTTGTGCATTATTCTTCCTTACCTTTAATTTTCAATGAAGCATCATCCTTTGTGTCGCATTAAATACTTTCATGGTATTTTAATACGTAATTGCTCAAAATGTTATAGCTCTTTCAAAAAAGTTCATTTAGTGAGATACTGTGCGAGTCATGAAAATCGTTTCAATTTTAATGCTTGAAAGTCAGCATTATTAACAAATTCAACCGTAATAGTTGACCCTTTAAAAACGATATGAATGTCGAAATAAGAATTTTTTTGTCGGATGACTCATTTTAAATGATAATGTTTTTTTTTAATTTTTATTTATTTATTTATTTTTTTAACGTCGATTCTTTAAGAAGTTGTTTTACACTCCTTCCGAACACTAAAAAAAGTACTGCTGCTAAAGTTAATGCAATATTTTAAGAAACATATTTTTTTATTATTGATTGTGAGTAGTTCATTTACTGACATATTCTATGTAAATCATGAAAATAATTTTGACCTTATTGCTTGAAAGCCAGCATTGAAAAAAAAAAATCATCCTTGATAGTTGACCCTTTAAAGTTATTTTACATTCTTTCTGAACACTAAAAAAGGTAATACAGTGAAACCTGTGTAAGTTGAGCACTTGCGGTGCAGTACTTTGGTGGTCAACTTAGACAGGTGGTCAACTTATAAAGGGGGTAGTGATTTTTTTTTTCGTCATTTCTTGCACCATGTACTCATTTTTGACTAATTGACACTTACTCTTTCCGTTCAACTCACTTTCATTGTTTAACATAACTTTGAAACAATAATTCAAAATGTTATTCAAATATTTTTAGAGGTTATTTTTTCAGAATGACGTATAATGTGTCATGTAAATTTAAAATTTGAGTAAGTTGAATAAAAAAAATCATTGTTTATAAAAAGTTATTTGATATTAATAGTTCCTAAAAATTCTTAGCTAATCAAAAATAACAAATTTTTCGCTTATTTTTTTTCTCATATACATTTAATACATTTATAACCATGATGATTTACTTTTCAACAAAATAACTCCTTATTGAAATTTTGCGCACTTATTAGACACTAGTTTTGGAAATTCCATATGTGTCAGCTAATTCTATCTGGATTTCTCCCTTTTCAATTGATTTTAATATTTCATACTTTTTATCAATCTCAAGTTCAACTAACTTTCTTTTTGATGCCATTTTATGTAAAACTATAACACAAAGAGCAACAAGCTGGACTCTCATAGTTCTAAAAGGCAGTTGAAAATGAAAATGTCCTATCTCTTAATCCCTTGCACCAGAAATGCTGCAATGTAAGTAACTTTTACTCTAGCACAATTCCAGTGTTGCCACAAAATATTGCAACTGGAAAAAAATACTTTGTACTTTTCTACTGACACATGTTTTCATTGAACGGAGAGTACAAAAGGCAATCTCAAATAGAACAACAAAAAAAAAAAAACAACTTTGGAGTATAAAAGGGTTCTTTGTAGTTTTTAATGTAGTTAAACTTACAAGGAGGTTTAGTTATGCTGCTGTTTTATTTAGTTGATAAAATGCTGGTCTGGCATTAAAAATATTCTTGGAAAGCTATAAAAAAATAATAATAAAATAAAATAATTTGCTAAATTAAGTTAAAAAAAAAACCAAGTGGTCAACTTACAAAGGGTTTTTTACAATACTCCAAAGCAAATTTGAGGTACATTAGTGGTCAAGATAGACAGGTGGTCAAGATAGAAAGGTGGTCAAGTTAGAGGTTTTTCTTCATTATATAAGATAGGACTAATTCCGTTCCTGGCAAAAGCCGTCAACATAGACAGGTGGTCAACTTTACAGGTTTTACTGTACTGCTATAGTTAATGCAATATTTCAAAGAACATATTTTTATCATTAATTGTGAGTAGTTCATGTACTGACATATTCTTTGTAAATCATTAAAATCATTTCAATCCTAATGCTTGAAGACCATTATTATTAAGAAATTCAACCTTGATAGTTAACCCTTCAAGAAGTTATTTTACACTCCTTCCGAACCCTAAAAAAGAATTACTGCTAAAGTTAGTGCAATATTTTAACGAACATATTTTTCTTATTATATGTGAGTAGTTCATTTACTGAGATTTTCTATGTAAATCATGAAAATCATTTCGGTCCTAATGATTGAAAGTCAGTATTATTAATAAAATACAACCTTTATAATTAACCCTTTAAAAGCGGTATACTTGTTTGTGGAATGACTCATTGCAAAAGCTAAATGCAAATTTAAAATTGTTAAAATCATTAAATCTTCAAGAAGTTATTTCACACTCCCTCTGAACACTAAATACAGTAATGCGTATCAAGTTAATGCTGTATTTTAATGAATATATTTTTTAAATTAATTGTGAGTAGTTGCGACGATTCGCGTTATTATTTTTTTTTACTTAAGAAGACACCAAAATATTTTACTGTTAAACTAGTTATCTAGAAGTTCTCCGTGAAGGAATTTCATATTACTGCTGTGGAATTAAGTCAAAAAACTGACTCAGAAGCAGATTATAAATTTCTGATATTTTTACTATATTGAGTAGAACTTCCAAGAAAGCACTCTTGAAAATTTATAACAACTTTTGGAATCAAAATTTGAGTCGATCAGTTGAATGATCTAAGACCATAGCAACCCCTATCCTCAAAACATGGAAAACAAGAGGAGTTATAAGATCAATAGAGAAGTTATGAGTTCAGTAGATATCTCGTTTGCCCACGAGAGTTTATGGTTTTTGAATCCTTATATGAAAAAATGTATTTTAAGAGGTACGTAAGTTAATTACTACATTTTTATTCAGCTCTTTATTTTTGCCTGAAATTTTTAAAAAGCTTGTTAAAAATTTCACTTTTTTGAGGAAAACAGTATAAAATTTGTTCTTACATAACTGTTGCACAAATAATAAAAATGGAAAAACAACATATGTAGAGAGGATTATTTGACCTTATTAAACTTTAACACAGTTTGATCACATAAACAAAGTTAACAGCGTATAAACAAATACTTTACCACCGAAAAAATGAATAAATCCGAACCTACCTGAATTCAAAACATTTATGGGATAAATTGTAAATAAGGATAAGGGGGCACATGTGAACATGGGATGTTTTACTAGGAAAATGTCAAGCAAAAAACGTTGATAAATTCTCAAGTAATGGCAGTACCAATCCTACTTCTTGGTCAAACTCTTTGAGCAATCAGCCATTTCATATTTTTGTGGTGACAACTTCTTTGTTTTAGCTGATGTTGTATGTAATTTTATCGCTGTCTTCTTCGAGTATAAACATATTTTAAATTAACTAATAAGATAAACTTAATTGTTAAGTAGCATTAAAAGAACGTTCAAGTAAATTTATGTCAATGATTAAATGTTTTAAGAATATAAGGATTATTTATTTTTGGAAATTAGTTCTAAGGTAGATGATGGGGCACTTTTGAGCAGTTCCCATATCCTCTCCGTACTATGCATATTAATATATGGTTATTACAATGGTTAAAAAAGCACTAAAGATTTAAATTAATATTTTGCTTCAATCAATTTGTGAATTTATTGTTGATTATCATTACATTATTAAAAACTATTTATTTATTTATTTTATTTATTTTTTAATTATTTTGTTGCTGAGTAGTTGACTAACAGTATAGAGGTTATGTAATATTTATAAGAAAAAAAAACAGATAAAATATTGTCCTTTAACTAAAAACTGAAATTTAAAATATTTTTGAAAAGTATCATCATATTATGTAGAAAGTTTAAACGCACTATATAACAAGAACAAACCTTACATAATAAAATATTATTAGTATTGTTTAATCTTAATAGTTTTTTCTTGTCGGAGCTAGTGATCAGAACATGCTACGAAGCTTTAAAATTTGACTGTGAGCAGAATTATATAGTTCGGAGAAAAAAAAACTTCATAATTGACAGATAGTTTTCAATGTAAACTGACATAGTATATCTTACAAAACCTTCACTGTAATTAGTTACTTATATGTTTTATATTAAAGAGTTTTTCGTTGAAATATGATGCTTGCCCTACATTTTTCAATCGTATTCATATGTACCCCAGGCTTGTTCACATGCGCCGTCTCTAGGGGCACATGTGAACAAATGAAGACATTTTAAAAAAATTCCGTAGATTAAAGAAGTAGTATCTTAAAAAACCTGACAAAAATTCAGGGCACGCAGAAAAGACTATTCAATCATAGGCACACTTGTGAATCTGGGAAATTGATAATATTTTTTGAGACATTAAGAAATGAAAAAAAAACTGTTCACATGTGCCCCCTTTTCCCCCCAAGTATTATTCAAAAAAAAAAAAATTTTTTTTTCATTATTCTTGTAGATGCTTGAAAAATATTTAAAGTTTTAGCTGCAGCAAGGATAGAAAGTGATAAAAGAATATAACTCACAATAATCAAATATCGACGGTAAATAAACTGACAAGAATCTCAGTACAAATTCACTTTTAAAATCTTTCCAATGAATAAAAGTATGTCTGGTACTACTGTCAAATATTTTAAGGAAATAGCAATTCGAATATTTTCAGGGCACGTTTTCATGCCGTTCATCAAAAATTTTTAAATACCATAAATTACGAGCATTGTATTCAATGCAGACGCTATTCACACTTCATAAACAGTACTTCATCATTTTTTCGATAGAAATTGTTAATTTTCTATTCATTCTCAAAAAGTTTAATTTTAAAAACAATCGAAAAAAAGTATTCTTTTATCAAAACAGTCATATAATTATCTTTAATTCTTAACATTCTTTTTAAAAAATCAAAAATACTTTTATGTACTTTTAATTCCGCCAAAGTTTGACTTACTCTCAAGCAAAAATACTCCACTTGATTATTTCCCCCCTTTTTTGCCCAATAAAAAAAGGACATTTCAAAAGTAGTTATTCAACGTTTTTAGCTAAACAAACTTTTCATAAAAGTCTTCGACAATTAAGGAATTCAACTTTTCTTTCCAAGTAATGGAGTTTCTAATTTAACATGGCTTATTTGAAATTCAATTTATTCTAATCGCTTTCCATAGGGAAAGTTTAACTCCATTTCCTGAACATATTCTATTTTCTTAAGAAACATTTGTCGTAGAGTTTTATTATTTTAATTTCACCTATAAACTGTTTAGCTTAAATCTTCAATTAATACCACAATCGCTAGTTTGGTGTTAGTGATGTTTTTCTTTCCTGTTAAAGGACAGTAAATGTTATTTTAATTACATAATTAATTTGGATTTTCAAATGTTTCATATATTAGTTAGCTAAACTGAAGTATTGTATTCGAGAAAAAATTTTCACTCAAAAATCGACCTTAATTTCCATTTTGCTCACTCCCGAGTGAATGTTGAGATTTTTTTTCGAACCGAACACACGTGCATATATACCTAAGAACGTATAGACGCCCGAAATACCCATTTTGACAATTCCCGTGTTAATTACAACGAGTTTTCTCGTGACGCCTGTATGTACGTATGTACGTACACTGCAAAAAATAATTGTTGTTTTTACAGTAATATACTCCTTTTTCCTACAGTTTAATACTGCTCTGCCAAATAACAGAGAAAAACTGTAAAAATATTTTAGATCGCGCAAAACGATGCGCAAAAGGTGTTTCTTTCATACGGGAACAGAAACTAATGAATTCAAGATATTGGTAGCCATGTTTTTTGACGATTCGGGTGTGCTGATTCAGGACTGCTCAACTGTAAACCAAGTTAAAGGTAAGTGCTGGTTATATTATTCATTCCCTTTTCCTTAAAATATAGTTTTCTTTATCATCGAGAATGTATGTAAAAAACCAGTTTATTTTGAAATCGCAATTCGTATCCCAATATTCGTTGATGCTGACTTTGCAATTTCTTATATTTGCTAAGTTGCAGCGATTGCTTTCTAGCAAAAATCTGAGTAGTTGTTGTGATTCTGAATATTTTACTGCACGTGTGATAGTTTTTAAACATTTTCTGAAACTCAAATGTTATCTAAAAATTAATCAATTCCTTTCTTGATCGTATTTAAAGTTATTAGAACATTAAACTTTGTGTACGATTACATTTTGTGTTAAATACTATGTCCGTACTTAAAATTTAAATTTTTATGTTCTCTAGTGAATTTTTAGCATATCGCAATTGACTTCTTTCTTCTGTTTTTTTTTTCTTTCTTATGTTCAGTTTTAAATTCTTTAACATTTTGCATTTAACCATTTTATTGAAAAACTTTACGTTATAGCGTCAGTAGCTTTTATATTCTGTACATAATTCGATGAATAAAATGTAAATAAATAAAATAACAACGTGACAGAGAGACATGCAAACAGTATACAATTTACTGATATTTTTTGTTGAAGAATTTGACACTGTGGAAATACAATACTCTGATGTCTGAACGACTCAAAATTCTCTGAAATCTGGAGCCAGCTTTCATACTTATCGGTCGAAAGTAAAATAATAATAATTAAAAAAATCATCAATAAAGAACTCAAAAAGAAAAAAAACTTAAAAAATAAGCATCTTAAAATACAAACACGAAACCGAGTGTTTTAAAAGTTTTATATTTGCGTCAGCAGGAAATTAAAGTTTTACTTCAGGAAAATTGCACTAGTACCATTGAAACTTGTGAACGTAAAAATAATTTTAGAAACTATATTTAAAGGCACTCAATTGGAGGTCACGGGAAGTCTATATGACCTCCCCAAAAATGCCACATTGGGAAAATTTTGTCTGGCTATTCGGCAAATTTGGGGACATAATTGTAATGTTGCGATTTTTAAATTTTCGAATGACCAAATTTCATTAGATATTGTACTTAATTGTGCGTACTTAATGTGTGCATTCACCAGTATTTTATTAATCGGCAAATATTTAAGTTCCATTTGGCAAATTGTGATTATACGTCTTCCCAACATATTTAAGTTCAGGTCGTGCCTGGCTATATTTTAAAATTTTCGACTTTTCATTTCTGATCTGGCAGTGTTTCGTTCTCGTCAAAATTACAGCTTTTAAATTTAAAGTAGAATATTTACATTATTATGCATTGTTTGTCATATTTTATTCGCTTTGAAGGACATGCTCATTTAGAAAAGTAGATGCTCGAGAACTACAGTAGAATTTGAAATTCTTATAACCTTGAAACTCATCAGTTTCCTTACATTTTAACTTTTAGAACACTTTGAGTCTTAAATTTTGGCATCAACATGTTCAGGATGAAGACAAAAAGTATATTATAAATAATGAAAAGTGTGATTCTGTACTTCACTGTCTTTCACTGCTTATCAAAAGTAAAAATATGTCAGATTGTTATCCGTCTAAAATGAAAAAATCGGAGAATTTCGTTTAAACCTGTAACGGAGATTCAAGCCAACGCCCGGTAAGATCTTTTGCATTTGAATACGATGGGTTCCTTAGCAGTTGAGTTCTTTAAAGGGGGGGGGGGATTATTTTCACAATAATAGACGATTTTTCAAGAAACTCTCCAGTTTATTTCTTTAAGAAGAAAAGTGAGGTTTAAGAACACTTTGTCAGGTTTCAAAAGATAAGAGAGATTTGTGGCAAAGCTCCAATAACGGAAAGGAATTTCTGAACTCCCGGTTTGAAATTTACCTTAGCGACCAAAGCATAAGAATCGAAAAAACCAACAAATCCTCTAGTTAACAAAGTAGCGTCATAGAACACTATAAGTTAACATTAATGAATGGAGACTTTTAAATGAATCGAATGTGCCTCAGCAGTTTTGAGCCGAAGCAGCTATTTACTTCCACTGCTTACGGACTAGAGCGGTTTTAAAAGGAAAAACCAAACCCTTTTTTGAGCTTTTTGGGGAAGAAAGCCATCTATTAAACAAAACCTATTTTGAGCTATTTGGGGGAAGAAAGCCATCTATTAAACACTCCCGGGGTTTTTTTTGGCTGCATTTCGTATATTGGACTTCCAAAACAGAAAATAAACAAATTGGATATGAGAACTCAACAAGGAGTCATGGTAGGATATGCGTTTCATACGAAAGGTTACAAAATTTGGGATCTCAAAAATCGCAAAGTGACAGAAACGCTGAATGTTAAATTCGATGAAAATTAATTCTGGGCGAACCCCCCCCCCCCCCCCAGGAACGAGAAACAGAGGGACACAGTTTTATTTCACTAAGTAAATCTGAAGTAGAAGAAGAATATCCTGAAAATCATAAAATAGCATGTTGAGAATTAAATGGGTTAAAGCAAGTGCAAGGCAAAATAAAGAATACAGGGTTAAGTATTATTCTATTGACACGACGGTTCTAAAGTCCGAATCGTGAAACAGAGTTTTTTTGTTCTGAAAATAACATTGAATATGACACAAAACATTTTTATTTCACTTGTGATGATAATTCAAAAAAAGTATAGGATTTTTATGAAGATAGGGGGGATAATTCAAGTATGCTAGAAGCTAACATTTCCGAGATTTAAAATTGGCAAAACGGAATGGCTCAAGAAATTCAGGTGATATGAGAAAGAAACGTTTACGTATTGGTTCCACTGAATGAAAGTTTTGGAAAGAAAAAAGGGTACAGATGTTTTTTTTTTATTTAAAAACAAATGAGCAGAATGAAATAATGCGCTTCAAGACCAGACTGGTAATTTTAAATACCCACCAGGTGGAGGGGGTTGGGGGGTTTACTTTTCGAAAGTGTTCTCTCCAGTAATTTCCTTTCCTTTAATTGAGGCTTTCTTTTCAATTTTTGTGTATAAGTTACATTGAGTCCATTTCCATGTAGATGTTTGCAATGCGTATCTATATGCGGATGTAAAAGAGGAGATTTGTGAGACAACCTGAAAGGTTCATCCGTCCCTGAAATCTAAATTTTGTCTGTAAATTGAATAAATCATTGTCATCCTGATACAGATTACGCCTCGAATCACGACGACCGGATTTCAATGGGGGAGGGGGAGGGGGGATTGTAGTGTTTTTGGATAGGGTACGAATAATATGGTGGTATATTCAAACAAAAATGCGTACAACTGTAAACGATGGAAGCGGAGTATATTTCACTTAGTGAATAAGGATGTGGGTTAAAGGAATTTTAAATCAATTGGCTACGAAAAGAGTTCAGAATTTTAGATTGTCACAGTACAGAGTACTATTAATCAATCTAGTTGCAATCGATTTTTCTAGTTCTGCAATAGAAAATTGCAGAACTAAGCAGATTGATGTGGGGTACTATTTCCTAAGGAATTCTATTGATAAAAATGAATTTGGAATACAATTTGATGAAACTAAAAATAATGTAGCTGATTGTTTTACAAAACCTTTCTCTACGGAAAATTTACATAAAGCTTGAATTGCAATGACATATTTTTCTAGGGTTTTTTTTTTTTTTTTGAAATGTTTCAATTATTTCATTATGTTTAAGTTATAATTTGTGCACACAAACGGATGGCCTGTAATATATTTCTATTTTTTTAAAATTCATGTCTTAAAGTATTTCATTCCAGCCGCCTGAATTTCCTTCATCTAAATTTATTCACTAATGCAATATTATTTCTATGAGTTTAGTGGTATGCAAATGTAAAGAACTACGTAACTTGTGACCAGAATTGAATGGGTGGTCTCATTTTATCAAGATGGCAATTCGTGGTTGTGTTCCGCTTGGAATTTCAAAGAAGCCTCTAGTCTGAACGATGTTGCGATGATTCACTTAGTGACATGAATGCCGGTAATGGAAGTTTATAAGTATCTTTTTCATTTATATTTTTATGTTTTAGGGTGTAATTTGTAATCACAAATGCTTTTGAGCTTTAGAGCGTTCTTAGCCACTAAAGCCTATCCTACGGCCTGTGTGCCATATTGGGCCCCTGAAGCTGATTTTTGAGTGCCCGTTGTCAGGTTTTATGTTACAATCAAGAACTATGTATTGGAACAAGATAAACTAAATTTTGTTTTGATTTAAATGTGATGGATCATAAAATTCATTTACGTCTGGGTTTTTTAAACTTGTAATTCAATATTGGTTTTTATAGGTAGTTGAATAATATCATTTCAAGAATCACCGGAATATAGAAATTTCTGTTAGTGCTAAATTAAACGTAATTTATTTCATTATTTATTTATTTTTTTATTTTTATTTTCCAGTTAATTTTGGAGCACTGATTCTTTGTTTTTACATGTTAGTAAAATTGAAGGAACCAAATCAGAATGTTAAGTACTTTATTATTTATTGTACGTATGTTTGTAAAAATTTAAAGGAACAAAATTTAAAGTCAACTTTATAATGAGAGCAACAATAAAGATTAGAGTTTAAAGTACGATGTATTACAGCGTATGAAACTTTCTTCGTATATTCAGACTTGTGACACTTATCAAACAAAATTATAGATTATTTTTATTGTAATGTAAATAAAAAGCAGTTATTTTGCAAACGTGAGCATATTTAAATTTACAGTTAAAAGAGGTGCGGTCTTCTGGCAAGCATTTCCAAGAAGGGTAGCATTGTTTACAGCAAGAACGGCGGGCCAAATGTGGACTTACAATTTCTTAATGATTAGAACTGGCAGTATCAGATTTAATCTACTTCTTGACATGTTTGTCGATTTATTCTTTTGTTAAAAACTTTCAACTTTTCTGATCGATTTTCACTTTTTACTGAATTGACTTTAACTAAGTCATCTTGATTTTGGGAATATAGAATTGTTTCTTCCGAGTTTCAGGTAAATTCTGAAAAACTTAAAGATAAATTGCCTAAATCCTATCAAAAGAAGTAGCACTTAAAAAAAAAAGCCGCTGGCGGATTAAATGGGGATATCGATAGCTGTTCAAAACGGGGGGGGGGGGGGGGGCGTACACATTTTAAAAGACATAAAATATAAATGAAACATCTTAAATTATGCTTAAATATTAAGACAGATATAAGATAGAATGCTCTTACGGTATTATTTTATTTCAACTCAAATGATTTTTTATGCAGTTCCTTAGTAATTAGAAAAAAAATTCCAAAAAATTAAATTTAAACAATATAATAACACAATTGTGGAATAAAATATATGAAAAAAATATTTTAAAAAATTACAAGTAAAATATTTCATATTAAGTACAGAAATCTAAATTATTGTACATCACACATTGTTTCATATTCAGATTTCTAATAATGGGCAGTTGTCGAAGAAAAAGAATATGAAGCTGGTATCAGTTGAACATAGCTCGAGCTGTTAACAAGTGTTGGAATGGAATATGAGTTTAAAAAAAAGAAAGAAAAAACATCTACGGTTTTCAGTGCTAATATAGCAACTCGGGGAGGGGGGGGGGCTAAAAGAGGCTAGATGCAGTATTCATTATTTTAAATGAATACCTCAATATTTCCCAATTGGTTGTCCTAAACGTCGAACTTGCTCCATTTTCTAAAAAAATAATTCTCTACCGCTTCCTAATTATTGCTTTGAAGTAAACGTATTGCAATCCAATAATCTGGAGCCTATTATAAGAAGAAACTAGTTTCAAGTTTTATTATCCTTAAGATATATATTCTCCCGATCACCAATCACTTCAATTATCCGATCGAAAAAAATAAATATTACTCTTAATCAACGGTCTCCTATGTATTACAAAATCCTTCAAAGCAACCGAAAGTTAGAAGGATTTTTTAAAATTGTATTTCAGAAACCAGTATAAGTGCATTTCTTGACATGGAAGATAAAATGTAAGATTATGTTCTTTCTTTTTTCTTTTTTGAGTTCTTATGTAAAGTATTCAGATTAGGTCTATTTCAATTAGACACGATAAAACCACCGTTTCAATTGCGTAGTTTCCAAATTGCTGCACAGCAGTTTTTTTTCTCCTTAAAACAACATATTTAGCGCTTAACTGGTTCCTGAAATAAACGATTCAATTACAATTTAGGTATATGTTAAGCGGTTTCAAAATAAAAGCAACTCCCAAGGCAATCTTAATTTCAGATCATTCAGAGTCATAATTTTAATTATTTTAAGGCGTATTTTTATACCTACGTAATTTGATTTTTCCATGAATGTTTTTTGGTGTCCACAAGTTTTATGAGATTCTAACAATTTTTATTTCGACAGATGCTTTCATGATATAAGGCCTAATGATGGTACCTAAGTCGGCAAAGATGTCACAAAGAAGAATCAAGTTTGTAATGTAAAAATATTGGCCTTGAAAAAATTAGCATTCGATTTTAAATGAATTTCTGCAATTTCACTGTAAAAACTACTAATCGATATTTATAGGTGATGTATACGAAATAAAATAATTTGGCAATTTTTAATGGTGTGAATGTTTCATTTTTTCTCATGAAAACAGTATAACATAATATAAAGTTATATAATTTTTGGAGTAGTAAAACCAATTTTTAACTTTAATACTAGTACTCATAAACCTGCAGATTTTATTATACCGAGTGAAAAATTGTTTCTGTTTAGTAGCTCTGGAATTTTAAACCGTCACATATTTATAGTTTTCATCTATGTAAATTTTAAAAGGTTAATAGGATAAAGTATTATCTAATCTATAATAATCAGTTTAGAATAAAAACCATTCTGTGCAGTCTAAATGCTGTATACTGCACATATGGTGTGAAATAAAATTAGTTTGTTACTAGTATTTCTCAAATAAAGTAGATCCAAATGCAACTTATAACATTAAAAAAGAAGAAAACCATGAAATTATTCTATTTTACCATAAAAGAAAAATGCATATAATTGCATGCATCAAGTTAAAATAAACCTAAAGGTTTAATGGATTGCATATTGCAAAACATTTCTCACGTTATGCTGCACATTTTAGCATTACAATAATGCTGGAAGTGAAAAAAGTACTTTTAGTGAAGATACGATGTAGTATTTTCAGTTATATATAAAAAACCTTTCTCATTTTTACTACCTCCATGGATCAAAAAGTTTTGTATTATGAAAAAGCTATAACTGTTCTTAAAATAAAGCTTCAGACCATATTTTGCAATTTCCTTCAATTTGTAAATTTTTAAGTCTGCAATAGAGCTAAAAGTTTTTTATAGAAATGAAAATGCACCTCTTTTTCTTCTTTAACATGTGTTTATAAAATATTGAGATGCGGCATTGATTTATTTTGTGTACAAGGAAATTAATATCAATAAAACATATATTTAGCAGCAGTTAACTATTTTTGTGTAAAAGTGTTTTATATTTCTTTATTTGTCGCTTTTCATAGCCTAAAACATTATTTTTGTTGTTGAAAAACTTAAGAAAAGGAACAGATTTCGTATGTAGGCTGATTTATACAATGTACATACTGACTCATTGCTTTACTTTTCGATATTGTTCTTCAGCTGTAAAAGCAGTGATTTCGGATATGAAAAGAAACGATAGGGTGAAAAAACCCTTTTGCATGAAAATTGATAACTTCATTTTATGGTTTACTGGTGTTAATTTTACTGTACAAATCATTTATAAAACCGTATACTACTGCTGCTTTTATGGCACAATTCAGTTGATTCCGCAGCATAATACTGCGAACTTTACAGTTTGATACTGTTAATTTTGCAAGACAATTCCGTTACAAAACAGTATATAACTGTTAATTTTACATATTATCTCTGTTAAATTTACAGGTCAAGTCATTCCTAAAACAATATATTACTGCTGATTTTACAGTTTGATACTGTAAGTTTTACAGGGCAGTTCTCTTAAAAAGCAGTATATTACTGCTAATTTTACAGCTTGATACTGTAAGTTTTACAGGGCAGTTCTATTAAAAAGCAGTATATTACTGCTAATTTTACAGTTTATCGCTGTAAATTTCACAGTAAAAGTCTGTTATAAAACAGTATATTACTGCAAATTTTACAGTTTAGAATTGTAAATTTTGCAGTTTTTCTTTGGAATGCGAGCTGCCAGTATTTTACTGTAAAAACAGCTTTTTTTTTTTGCAGTGTATGTGCGTATAAATGTCGCATAACTCAAGAACAGTATGTCCTAGAAAGTTGAAATTGGGTAGGTAGACTTCTAGTGGGGGTCTAGTTGTGCACCTCCCCTTTTGGTTGCATTTGGATGTTTCTAAAGGGGTCTTTTGCCCCTTTTTTTTTGGGGGGGGGGTTGTTAATTACGATGCAAACTCAAGTGTTGTTATAATTTGGCGGACACTTGGCGATATATCGCCAGTCTTTTGGTTGTCAAGTTTTGCCACTAACTATGCGACAAATTTGGCGATTTTTTTTTAAATATGGTTTTAATTTAGCCACTGTTGGTGATATTTAGAGATTTAACTATTAAATCACATTAAAATTGCCGATAATAGGGAATAACATTAAATTGGTGTAAACGGAAGTTATGTGATGCACACATCAACTCGTTTTTATATTTATTTTAATTTATCAAGAATGATTCTTAGTTAGAATCGCGAGCAGCAAAATATAACGAAAATAGATTATATTAACGCACCAGTTTTTCCGAAAATTTTACACATTGTTCTTTTCTGGAAATGAATCCAATTAAAGGCAAAGGATTCTTGTGCTAGATACATTTTAACAATACACATATTAACATCATCGGGCTACTTTGTTCAATTGAAGAGGTGTCACCAATGATTTTTGCGAATAGGTGGCATGATTTTGACTTTTAGTTCAACTTTTCTTCAAAAACTGCAAGTGGTATGACGGATTTGCAGAAAAAAAAAAGCAGAAAATTTCAGAACTGTGAGATTGTTTTCAATCTCACAGTTCTGAAATTTTCCGAGGATATTATTTTAAACGCGGTTTATTTGTCCCGAGAGGTCAGGTGATCATATGATGTCAAGAAACGTAATTTCAAATATAGCTTTTTCCTCTCGTTTTCCAGCAGTTTAAAATAAAAAAGTAAATAAATGAACAGATAAATAAAATGATTGAAAAGTCTCGTACAATCTCTAGTAATTTAACCAGGGGCAATCAGTCTGCTCTGACGAAACACTCTTACTGTTCTGAAATTCAGCGTCAAATCTATTCAGTCTTTGGTACTGCGGGACGAGTCAATGAATGATTTCTGAATAACATTCAGCTTTTTCCCCTAGGCAAAATCACTTGCCACATTTAAATTCAGCGCACCAAATTCATATGAAATGATTTCCAAATTTATCGACATTGATATTGCTGTTGTCCTGTGTAATTTATTTTTTTAAAAAACTTGAACTTAAAGGGCATATATGATCCAAGACGATTCTTAAAAATCTTATCTCAAAACAACAAATACTCATAGTAAGAGCAATCATATAGCACTGAATCCTTAATCAGCAGAAATTTATAAGATTGGAGAATCATTTCGTCCTTAAGAGGTCTGCACATTCTGTTTTTTCTAAATATGTGACAAATTACAGCTTCAAAAAAATTTGGGTAAAATAAAATGACACAAATTAAGAATTTAAAATGGCTTTTGGGAAAGATTTGATGACCACGACACAAGGTGGGGAAATTAGAAAAGATACATGGTTGAAGGCATATTCATGAAACACGTGACATACACTTCTTAAAATTTATTTAGAGGTTTCACTTTTTTTAATATAACTTCTCGTTAAATTTGTTTATCAGTATTAAAATAGTGCATTTGTTTAGTTAACTTTCCATGTCATTTAATATTGCGGTTGTCCACAGGTTAGGACAAAAATTTTTAGCTGCTTTTCAAAACCATTAAGGGTTTTTTTATTGCTCCGGAATTATAGACAAGAACTTTTCTTCTTCATTCTATTGTTTTTATAGCATAAGTGTTTGACTGTATCCGTTGTTCATTCATTAGCTTAACCTTTCACAGATACACTTTGAAGCAATGTTTCATCCCCTGTTAAATTTCGCCTAAAAATATTCTTTGACTTTTCAGATTTAGTATTTGTTTTTTATATTATGTTACATCAACTGATTTACTAATCTTTCAGAACAGTAGTTTTGATTGTCATTTCATTTACTTTTATCTTTCTGCCATACTCTATTCAAATACCAATTTTGTCATTAATGTAATGCATTTATTCATTTATTTATTTATACATGTATAAGCTTCAGGTTTTATTTTTAGCAAATTCGAGATGCTGATGAGAGGAGAAAAAAGTTGGAGCAACAAAAATTGGCGGCGGCCACTGAACTTCAGACTAAACAAGAGGAAATCAAAGCTATATCCAATGAAACAGAAAAGCAGAAAGCGATGGAAAACATTCAAAACTTAGAGGTAAGTTTTGACAAAATGATAAAAATTATCACCCTTTTTAAGTAATTTTGACGGTTTAAATGTTAAGCAGCATGGTTAAATTTAATTGTAATCTATGAAAATTTACAGTAATTATATTCTAAGTCAACTTGCTGTCTTCCCTGTTCACTGAATCAAAATGTCGCTGATAAAAATATTTGTTTTCTATTTGCTATAGTTTATTCTGATCAAATTTAAAGGATAGTGTTCAATATTTATCTATCTCTGAATTTCTATTTATGTTATGCATCCATGCAGTAGGGGAGATCGGGGCAGGTTTTCGCACGGGGCACGTTTTCGATTTGACTTTAACTCGTTAACGAGCCGGTAGAGCGAAGCACCGACCAGACTGTTTGAAAGGCTGCGCCACTAGACGACAACTACGAGAGTTTCAGTTGGATGGCTGTTCACATCGCTGCGTAACGTCAGTTTCACTTGTTTTTATACAGGTAAGTAAATTTTGAGGACCTCATTTAAACTAAAAACAAACATATACGTCTTAAGTTAAGTTTTTGTCTATTGTAACATTTCAAAAAAGCACATTTAGGAGCTACCTGTGATGTGATAGTTTGTCCATAATTTTTTTTTTGACCATCTGCGTGAAGTTTAAAGAAAAACATGGCGACGGGGCTCGTTTTCGAACACCAAGCGGGGCATATTTTCGCATCGAAAACGTGCCCCGTCGCATCGAAAATATGCCCCGCCCCCTTCGATCGCTACTATTTATCGATGTTTATTATATTATTTACTCTTAAATGAAGCATAAATAGTTAAATACACATGAAAAAGTAAGCTTCTTATTTGACAACATATATTTTTAAACAAAAAACAGACAAAAAATAAATCACAATCTCAATCATTCATGAGAGATACATGTTAAAACAAAATAGGCTTAAGTGTTTATAAAAATAGCATTAAACTGATATGTTCACAGAATGACTTGATTATTATGACTTGATATTGATCTGTGTGTTGGGTTTTTCAGATTTGTCGTGGTAGGACACTACAAAAAGAAGTTTCAAAGAGGCAAGTACACCATAGAGACTATGGTAGAAGCTGTCAACAAAGTAAAAGAAGGAAGAAGTATGAAAAGTGTAGCAGTGTAGTAAAAGTGTAGTACCCCAGAAGAAGTGAGACCTCTGGAAAAAGCGGGTCCGAGATAACAGACTGGCAAAGGAAGAAAGCAGAGAAAGTCGGCCATTTTGACCGACACTCCGGTCTAAGAGCAGCTTAGACTAGAGCAGCAACAAGCTAAGCAGAGAAAACAAATGAAAAATGAGAATGAAAAGAAAGAAAAGAAAAATGTAAAAAAGAGTTTATTTAAGAGACAAATTGGAAAACCTAACAAGCCCGAAGAAAATTAAGAATCAAGTGATGAAGAGGAAGAAGACTGCTTGCATTTACTGTATAGAATTGTACAGTAAATCTAAGGCTAAAGAGATATGGGTACGGTGCACTCGTTGCAAAAGATGGGCTCACGAGTCCTGCATCAAAGAAAACCCTATGTTCTTTGTATGCATTAATTGTGACAGTGACGATGACGTTTAGTGTTTTTAACAGTCCTACATGTATTAAAATTATTAAGTAGCCAAGTTAGTGATGAGTTTTTTTCAGTGTATATTTACTGAAAATCAATAAATAACCTACCTTGAAAATATTTTGTTTGATTTCCTAAATTATATAGATATAAGTGCATGCGAAAACTTGTCCCTGTCTATTAATAAGGTATGCGAAAACTTGCCCCGGTCACGGGGCACATTTTCGCACGTGACATAACGACACTTAAAACTATTTTTCTGTAAAACAAAGCTTAATTAATTGATGTAAGTAATTCCACGTTGTAGCCAAGGTTTCTCTGAATTAGTGTGGTACAGTTTTTTCAAACTTAGGTAAATAAATAAAAAATAAAAAAAATAATTAAAAAAAGCGCGAAAACCTGCCCTGGTCTCCCCTACCCATTCAGTTTATGTACATAAGCACCGGGAGCGAGTGACATCTTAACTCTGCATTGCGAAAACAGATTTTAGAAGCATGGATGGAGTTCATCTTGTTGAACATGTACATTATCATCTAGCTGGTTTTTTCCTCCTTCATTCAAACAAACTGCTTTCTTAGCATTTTTCAAAAACTTCCGATACATAGACATCATCTTTTTCTGATGGACACACATAAACATCTCGCAATAGAAAAATTTTCCTAGTAGGAATAAGAAAAATAAAATTTCAACACATTTCAACCATTTTTTATAGTGATGGTTATAAATGGAACTATGTTTTATGTAAAACAATTAAGCTGGGTGCTGAATCTCAGAAAAATAGAATAGTAGAATCTCAGAATAATCAGAAAAGGGTTCGACGGCGGATTTTTTGACGAACGTTTGAGAATTTGCGTTGTATCGTTCAAGCAGCACTTGCAAAAATACATTCATGTTCTTAATATGATAGTTACTTCATACAGCACTAGTTGCGGTGCTCTTAAAATGAGGTTGTAAATCTTAACTCGAGGTTATAAGCAGAGAACATACGTAAGCAGAGGTTGTAAGCCGAGAACACTTACCCCAGGTTGTTGTAGTGATATTTTGATCTGTTAACTTTTGTCTGTAATTGTAACCTAAACGACAGACCAAATTTAGCAATAATTTTTGTTCAAACTGGCCTAGTATAAAATGCCGCAATGGATCACTAAAGGATCGACTGATTGAAGTAGACTCCGAACTACTAGAACAGGATCAAGCGAAGAGCCTTGTGCTACACTGTAAAAACAATTCAGAAACGTTCCTGGAAAATAATAGGCAGCTGATGTGCCCAATTTCAACCAGTAACATATCTTACAAAAAACAGGAACGTTTTCCGATAAAAGTCAGTAACTTTTCTGAAATATTAGGAAATCTCCCCTGTTACAGCCAGTCGTGAACCTTAAATAGGTTTACTTTATTTGATTAGAACCTTCCTGATTTACCAAGACAGCTCCAGAAGTATTAGAGCAACCATGGCCAAAGCTACGCGAAAATCGCAAGCAAGAACCAAGCATATTCCTTGCCTGCAATTCCTACCTCGCAAGGCTGCAGCTATCCAGTGACTTATTTGCTCCCATTGGGAGCTTAGTCAATCCGGACGGGCCGTAACCAATCTAAAGCCGATACACTTAATAAACACGCTCAGTTAATATTTAAACTGGTGGCAAAAAATATTTTTCACACCCGTGCAAGGTCTGCATTCCTGCATCTTTTAGGAATTCAGGAAACTTTTTTGCGAAGATACTTGATTTTTTGGGGAAATAGGTGAAAACCTCTGAAATTCCGAAACGTTCCACGGAAATAACCAGTAACGTTTCGGAATTTTTTTACAGTGTATACCGATCAATAACACTCATTACTTGGCTAGAACTTGGACCCAATTGTGACGACGAGTGAGCTTTCTGCTCTAGATATATGCCATTGAGCGATTATTTTAACTTGTATTATCTTACTTCATCTATGTATTTTTGTTTGTTGCATTAAGGTCAAGGTTTTTAATTTGTCATGTCATTTGAAAACAGTTACCCAAATACTTTTCAGTAAATTATTATTGCATGCGCGGTCCAAATAACGCACGAAACATGGTTTTGAACCCCCTCTAGTTCTATGTTGAATGAGGAATAATGCACTGGTTGTCATAAATTAAGGGGGCCCGGAACACATTTTGAAAAATAATTATTAAACAGTTTAGAGTTTTGAATTTTTTTGCATTGATTCACCACCTATCTAACAGACAATCATATCATAAGTATTAAAAAAATATATATACAGTGTGGTTATAAAATAACGTGAGGTGTTCAGAGCCCTCTAGCAAGTAAAGTATTGGACGAAACATTGCCAAATTTCATGAGCGTACATAACAGACCATGAAATTTTGATTTCTACAATAAAAAAATAGTACCAAAAGTAAACCACCAGGGGTGAATTTCGGCGCTACATAAGTGTATTACTTGCGAATACTAAAGAACTAAATGTCAAAAAATGCAGCACACATCAAGTTTTTTGCTAAATAATTGTTGCTTACAAATGAGGTTCAGTAAAACCAACGAGAAATTTCAATTTGTAACGAGAAGAATTTTACCAAAAGTCGTCAGGAAGAAATTTCGGCGCGGCAGCAAGGATTTCTTTCTGAGTAATATTCATGTAAGATGGTGCACCACCCCACGTTGGGCTTTATGTACTGAATGTATGGCGGCAACATTTCTTTAATAGCAGTTTTATTGGTCCTACGGTATGGAGACCGTGGGTCGCTCAATCTTTCACCTTGTAATTTTTAACCATGGGGATTTCGTAACGGTGTTGTGTATCTGTGACTTGTTCCCAATATCTCAACTTTCAAAACCAGAAAAATGTTACAGGTAGGCGAAATTAATCCCCCTTCCCCAGAGGTGTGGAAAATATTGTGCATTGTATGCAGCACCTGGAAAATCTCGATGTTGGTCATACTGAACCTCTTTTGTTAGTAAAAATCATATTTTGTGAATTAAATTGATGCATATTTTATCAGTTAGCATTTCATTCTTCGAATAGTCACAGTAATACACCTTTTCAACGCCAAAATTTCTCCTGGTTGCGATTTTTAGTACTATTTTTCTTAATTTCAAAAATCGAAATCCCATGGTCTACTGTGTATGCCCATGAAATTTGGCAATGTTTCTTCCAATACTTCACTCGCTAGAGGGCTCTGAACACCTCACGTTATTTTATAAACACCCTGTATATTTAAATTTAATTTTTTTAATGGGTTGCTTTAAATCGCTAAAACTCAAAATATTCTTGGACAATTTTCAAAACATTATGTACACATATCTAAGTTTTACTTTTTATTTGGTAATTTAAGAAATATTCATTCAATAAAAACTAGCAAATATTTCAAGAAAAATTTCGAAAAAATCAAAGATATGTATAAATATATATATATATATTTTATAATATATATATATATATATATATATATATATATATATATATATATATATTATATATATATATATATATATATATATATATATATAATATATATAATAATATATATATATATATATATATATATATATATATATATATATATATATATATATATATATATATATATATATATATCATATATATATATATATATATATTTTAATCACATTTTTTGCAGAAACTTTTTTTTTAAACTTGCCGATCAAAAATTAAAGTAAACTGTTTGAAAATGATATGCTCCAAATTTCATTACTTTATCTTTATGAGTTCTTGACTTAAAAGAGTTTGAATGCAAAATATCGGGAAAAATTGCCTCATGGAGAAAAACGCGTTTAATATTTTAAAGTAAGAAATAGTACCTATTTTTTAAATGCATGCAACAAAAATAATAATTATCCTTCGATCTAATTAGCATAGAAACAAGATTCAAACGTCATTTTAAGCAGAAAAAAAACGAAGTATTTTTTTAAATGATAAAAAAAAATTGCAAAATTTGACGATGTCTGTGTCTCGGTACCCCCAAGGAAAAATCACAAAAATGGCGATAACTCAAAATTTTTCATGCAGAACCCAGAGTTTACAAAACTTAGTAATGTATTAAAGTAACATAAAAAAGTTTACCAGACCAATATGGCATTATAGAAATTAGCACAAGTATAAATGAACAAATCGAAGATGTCAGTTTGTTACAGGAAAAGTACCTCTAATATGGAATATGATCCCCTTTAGCTGCAAAAACATGTACAGCCATGTGTGATGGCTGTCAATTATGCGGTCTATCAGTTCCATCGGAAGCAAAAGCCATTGCTCTCGCAAAGCGGTTGCAAGTGTGGCAAGAGTCTGAGGTTGCGGGTTGAGAGCAGCTAGACGTCTTCCTAAGCATTCCAAACGTGCTCGATAGGATTCAAGTCCAGGGATCGAGCTGGTCACTCCATGCGGAGATTTATATCCTGCTGAAGATAATCATCTACGATGCGAGCTCTGTTCTGTGTAGTCTTGCGTTATCGTCCTATTATAGGAAAGCTTCATGTATTGCCCCGGGATATGGGCGCACACAAGCATCAGGGATGTCAGCTCTATAACCCTAAGCATTCACGATTCTCCTTGGAAAGACATGAAGGTCTGTGCGTCCACCTGTGCGATGCCACCCCAAACAAAGACGCTGTCTCTTCCGTATCCATATCTTTCGCAGATGTTTAACGGATGATAACGGGTTCCAGGTTTTCTCCATATCAAATAACGCCTAATATCGCTTTCTAGACTTAATCTAGACTCATCCGTAAAGAGACTAGCCCTCCATTGATAAGGCGTCACGTGGACATGTTGTCATGCCCACTGTAAACAGTCCCTCCTACGGCGAGGTGTGAGTGGTACTCAAATGGCTGGTCGCCTCGCAAACAGACCACATTCGTGATGCCTTCTACGCGCAGTTGACGTTGACACCACCTTCTGGTGGCTGCAGCAGGGGAGGATCTGATATGAGTCAGGAGTAGCGGCTCCATTTCTGCTTGCACATAACCTCAAAGGCTGAACCTCCTGGATGCCGAATCTGTATTTTAAAATTAGCTCCAAAGTCTATGAACCACAGATGTACTCACATTTAGCTATCTGGCTACTTCTGTATCTAGTCTCCCAATGGCTCTCCGTCGTAATTTTGCACGCAAATGGTGCCTGGAAGTCATTGTTACAAAATGGCTAACTCGAATTCCTTATGGCAGTAGCACAGCGAAATTTAAATGCTTGCTCTCAAACATGGACTTTTTATGCTCCTCACAGATGACTCAAATCCGATTTCAGTGCCACTGATTTCCATATTGCACTTTTATTGAGATATTCTAACTTGGCTTAATATTCAAATTTTACGTAGCTTGACTTATTTTTAAGTGAGTTATCGCTATTTTTGTGATTTTTCCTTAATTTATGATAACCAGTGCATATTCCTTAATGCTTTTTTACTTTAATAACCCATTCTCAGATTTATCGAGCTAAGATTTAGTTTTTGATTTTCTATTAAATTTTCAGCCCCGATTTTATTACATCTACTAAAAACTACATTAAATAAATTGATCTGCCTACATAGTAGTAATACTTAGCTCTCAATATCATAATGAAAATACAGGTTTTTTGTGAGATGATAGTTTCCTTGACGGATAGTTTCCTTGATGACCAATTTGTTCCTTTTTTTAACCGTGCTTTTCAATAATACTGACTAAATTTACGATCATTCTATTGAAAAAAGTACAGTATTACAATCTTCTTTTAATTTAATACTCAAAACGGCGGTCTCAACATCATAATCTTTAGTGGAATTATATTTTAATTTTTTCCCATAACCTTTTTCAATTTTGCTTTTTGTTACTTCAATAGGGAATAGTAAAAACATTCTGGTTACCTGAACGTTAAACATGTTAGGGTAGACCCCGGGGCACGTTTACGCAGTGCCCTTTTTTCAAAACGAATTATAACTGGAGAGCCAACAGTCATAACATATTGATGCCGCTCCCTAGCAAAATATCCCCACAAGTTTTTGAACATCAGTCGAGCTTCGGTCTAGCATGCAGAAAAAATAATCTGTTTCCTACCAAGTCGAGTAAGTTTTGAGTTAAACTTTTGAAGCCTATTGTGAATGAATAATAATTAGTTATAAAAAAAACAAATATATAAAAAATAGCAGAATTTTATCCTTTTTTGATAATTGTATGTGTGTGAACTGAAATGTTATTAAATTTTTTTGCACTTTAAAGATAAATCCAAACTTGGCGACGGGGCAAGTTTACGCCTTGAACGTCGGAGCACCTTTACGATCGTTCTTACTGTGTCCTACTTAAACGTGCCTCTGACACTTTTTTCACTTAAACCGGTTCAAACATTTTTAGTATTTTCAAGCTATTTAGTTTTGAAAATTACCGTTTAATTTTTAATTAAGCTACACATTCGTATTTTATAGCTTACAATCATATAGGGTCATTCCATGCGAAATGAGCAAATCAGCTGTGGCTGACATGTCACAGATTTCAATGAAAATTTTTATTTAGGTAAACCATGCATATCTATGAGGGAATGCAAGGTATGGAAGTTTTAAAAACTGTTTGTTGCTTTGTTATTGAAATTAGAAGTTGATGCTCACGCTAAGCCTAAATTTTCAGAGTTCATTGCTGCCAGTTTGTGACTCCATTACTTCATAAGTTACAAACCTACACTTAAAAAATAAATATTTCCTCATTCTACAAACAAATCTCTATTGGGAAAGAGCAAAGTAAAATTTATTCGGATCTTTTTTTGAATCTGAGATATTAACAAAGATTGAAATTTTTCCAATTTACTTCAGACTTTAAATCACTCTTTTAGCTCTATTAATGAAAAAATAAGAGTAAAAATGATTCAGATTGAAAAACTATCTATAAACTAACTATCTGCTCTAATTTAGTAACTGTTTATGAATTTCTTAATGACGAAGTTGTACTTTAAAAAATCGAAAATTTCCAAAAATTTCATTTTTTCCTCTATTTCAGATGTTTTTTTTTGGAGATGAGGGAAAGCTCTAAATTTACTCATTTTTTTATGTAACATATTGAAGTGTCTTTTAGATGCTACTAAATTTTAATCATTGGTATCAGCGAGTTTTTTGTTACAAGAGTAACTTGAACTAAGGTAAAATTTTATTAGTTACTTCTTTTTATTTTGTAAGTTTAGCAAAACTAATCATTTCTTTCGTGTTTCATTTTCTCAAAAGCATGTTTATGAAGTTCATGCTGAGATGTACATTTTTTTTAATTGAAATAAATGTTAGTTTTACTCGCTTTTGCATCATTTAGTCGTTTATCTAGTTCTTTGAATTCTCGTAATTTCACATAAGGGTCAATCCATACAGGTTCCATCTAGTATAAACTACTCATTCATAAATTTGCCAATTACAGCTGTAATCGGCAAATTTGTGCTTTTTTTAACGTTGTTTTTCTTACTTTACTGTTCAGCACAAAGGTATTTATTTATCTTACTCATTCATGTCCAAATATTTCTAAGTTATCAAATTAAAATAATTATTTTGAAAATTACGATATGTTTTCTCAGTATAATGTATTATATAGGGCACAACATACGTGATTTAAGAAGGTACCATGAAGTTTTCACACTATTTATTTCTGTTTGTGTGTGAATTGACTAGCAAAATTGCTTAATTTCAAAGACTTGTATCTTTTTGATACAAATAAAAAAAAAAACAATATGTATAACATGTATAGTAATTCAATGGAATATTCAATTGGCCAGAAAATTTTATTTTTAATCCCATCCCCTTTTGGCTTATAGGGGTCTAAAAATGTCATTTTTTCATTTTTCCGATGTTTGAGGAGCTATAATCTATAAAGGGTACACAAACACACAGCAACAGTTACATATTCTTTTTAGCATGGTTCCAGTGATTAATTTTTTGCCGTATTTTATTGTGTGTTTCCATCCCCTACGTGAGTTATTCCCCTTTGAAATGAGTAAAATTTTTACATTTGGCCTTGAACTTTAACCTGTTGCCATTATTTTAATTATTAACTTACAGCTACGTAACTCAGCATGTAAAACTATCAACTTATGCACTTTAACATCAGAGCGTTAAATTAACTGTCATAAATGTAATTCAAATAGATTTTGGCCAAAATGAAAAGGTCTAAAAGTCCCATTTTTGACTACGAAAATCACTTTTGACGACCTCTAAAAAATCAAAGGTCCAGTTGAGAGAAAAAATAAAAGTGGTTTTAAACATCTTTCATGTGCAGCTTTTAGGGATATGTTTTTCAAAAAAATTAAAAATGGTCGATTGCACCCATCCGTTGAACCTGTATGGATTTTGACCCATAAAACAGAAAGAAAATGCTATTTTTCTGAATTTAATTTTACGTTTGGAAATCAAAAACCAATTTCAAGTTTCTTCAAGCAATTAGTAGAAACACAGCTCTATATTCTTGTAAAATTTTAAAGTTGTCTGAATTTTCCCTCATTTGAATTTTTGTGTGTATGTGAAGGGGAAAATCATCATTTTACAAAATGTCACTAAGTTTAAAACTGATTTTGAATATTAAGGACTTAAAATACAACTTCAAAAGTAAGGTATTTATTTTATGATACTTAGCACATTATTGGGTTTTAATTTCGTCAAATCTAATGCATTCCTTAAAGATTGAGATTAAAAAATAAAATGCTTAATTATGAGAAAATTGAAATATTTTTCGTTTTTGAAACTCGGTTTAAAGTTAACTATAATAACTTTGAAAATTTTACTGATATCAGATTAATTACCCTACTCCATAGATTGCAACAACATATAACTTTTATGCTTTCATTAAATAGTTTATAAGATACAAGCCTTTAAAAGTGCAACATTTAGCATTTATAAGAATGCTGTTGAATTTGACCAATTTTCAATCGCATGTAACTATTCAAATAAAAAATTTTAAGCAAAAATGTTTTAGATATTTTTATATAGGCATAAAAGGAACCTCTATACCAAATTTCATAAAAATCTGTTACCATGCGGCCACCACTTTTTTGCGAATTTTGCTCATTTCGTATGGAATGACCCATAGTACTGTCTTCATGCCCCTTCAGCTTCCACTTTACAAACTATTCAGTCTATAATAAATTTGCTTTATTTTAGCGATGGTAAGTCATTATGTTCAAAACACTAACAGAACCACTTTAGGTGTCAACATAAATATGCGCAAACGTGCCGCGTGGACGGGGCAAGTTTACGCAATCGACTTGGACTCAAAAATATTTTTTTAACGGTTAAAAACACAAGTTGAACAACAATTGAATATACCAATTTTGACTCCATTAACTTCTTTACAAAACCGCAATCTCTAAACTTTCCTAAGTTAAAACATAAAAATTAGAAGATCCATTGAAAAAAATCCCCGTAAACGTGCTCCGGTCTACCCTATGCATTAGTTATATAAAATTAAGATATATATATATATATATATATATATATATATATATATATATATATATATATATATATATATATATATATATATATATATATATATATATATATATATATATATATATATATATATATATAATTTTTTTCACATTCCAGTATAATTTGAAACGAGTGATGCGAACATAACCTCTCACATTTTAATGGCTATTGCTATCATACTACCAATTATTCCAAAATCGTTCAGTGGATCTATTCAACCTTTTTAATCAAGCTTTTTTTTAAATTTATTTTATACTGTGTTATGCGACACGCGCAGTTCAATTTACACGAATGGCTTTGTTTCATATATATACTCACTTCTCTTTTAGTATTTCCGCTTCATCGTAAACAACGGAAATGAAAGCAATTCGTTTTTGATATGCTGCGTTTTACTTTATCTGATCAGAATTACTCTTCATCCTTTGACCATACTCTTTTATTCCTTCTTATGATGAGTAATCCCCGAGATTAGAGATAAACCCAACTGCATATTTATTTTTTATTTCATAATTAGTGGAATTATAAATAAGACTGCAACACTTATAGGATATTACATGTAACATTTTGCATTTAAAATTTGTTTCAAGTCGGAATGTAGGATAGGGTTACGTTATTTCACTCTTTGGCAATAATGCATAAGATTTAATTCAGTGATTGTCTAGAAGAAGGGCATATATTCTACGCTTAAAGCCTGACATATGCCCATCTTCTAGATACCCATTTGATTAATGTTCTTTAAAATACTTTTTTAAAATGGAAATTAAAATTGTTTGTTTTAAAGATTTTTAAAAATATTTTTTTTAATCTTTTTTAAAAGATGTTTTTTGTAAAGAAGTTTTTAAAGTTTTTCTCTAAAAATTTTATTTTTCAGAAAATAACATATTACATTATTTTCAATCTTTAACCTTATTCTTCATGCAAAAGTTTACTTATTATTGCATATTATGTAACATAAACGAAAATTTTATTCAAGATATGACTGGTGACAAACGTAACTTTGAGAATGGAACATTTCAAAAATAGACTCTTTTGATATCTTGAACAAGTATGTGAAAAAAACTAATAAATAAGCACTGGTACTTCGTCGCATAGATTTTTTTTTTTCAAATTTACAACATGAATTTAAATACTATGCTTTTTGTATTGCTTTGTACAAATTTACTTTTCTCGTAGTTTTTATTGCGCAGAAGCAGACCATCTTTTTTTCAAATAACTGCCAACAAGCGTAATCCTCTTCATAAAATATTTTTGTTTTAAGATTTGTTTTACAAAGAAGTCTTCTTCCATTAGCTTTTTTGATTCCATTTTCTGCTACAGTAATTCCATTTTTTTCTGCAAAATCACATATAGAGACTGCATTTTTTTTCTGAGTTTACTTGGAATAGCACTCATTACTGTTTTTTGAGCCCATCCAATATCCATAAATTTGGTATGTTGAGAAAGTTACTTGAGTTTGCAACTCTATACAAGTTATATTTAATAAACAATAGGGTAGATCGGGACACGTTTACGCAATGCCCTTTTTTTCAAAAACGAATAATAACTGGAGAGCCAACAGTCATAACATATTGATGCTGCTCCTTAGTAAAAACAAGTTTTTGAGCATCAGTCGACTTCGGTCTAGCATGCAGAAAGAATAAACTGCTTTCTACCAAGTCGAGTACATTTTGAGTTGAACGTTGTGAGCTTATTGTGAAAAATAATACTTAGTTAAAAAAGAACAAATATATAAAAAAGGTTAGAATTTTATCCTTTTTTTAAGAATTGTATTTGTATGAACTGAAATATATATATATATTTTTTTTTTTTTGCACGTTAAAAATAAATTCAAACTTGGTGACGAGGCAAGTTTACGCGTTGACGTCTGAGCACCTTTACGTTCGTTCTTACTGTGTCTTACTTCTAAACGTGCGCTGACTCTTTTTTCGCTCCGAACTGTCTCAAAACTGTTTAGTATTTTCAGGCTATTTAGTTTTGAAAATCACCGTTTAATTTTTAATTGAGTTACGAATTCATATCTTATATCTTACAATCATGTGGTGCTGTCTTCATGCCCGTTCAGCTTTTACTTTATGCACTATTTAGGCTGTAATAAATTTGCTTTATTTTAAAGATGGTAAGACATAATGTTCAAAACACTAACAGAACGATGTTAGGTGCCAAAATAAATATGCGTAAACGTGACCCGTATCCGGGGCAAGTTTACGCAACCGACTTGGACTCAAAAATATTTTTTTAATGGTTAAAAACACAAGCTGAGCAACATCTAAATATACCAATTTGGACTCCATTTACTACTTTATAAAACCGCTATGTCTAAAATTTCTTAAATCAAAACATAAAATTAAGAAAATTCATTGAAAAAAACCAACGTAAACGTGCCCCGGTCTACCCTACAACTTATTAGCTTCTCTGCGATGCATTATCTTCTGCATTCTCGATGCCTCAGTCTATTTCTTCTTAATTTTTTTATCATTACTTTAACTTTTCTACAACATTCGCATGTTTTCTGTCGCTTTTTACTTCATTTCTCTGGCGTTCATGCTCTGCTTAATTATTCTTTTGAGCTGTCGTTTTTCTGTACCATACTACCAAAGGAAATCATACAAGTTAGTGTTGAAAAATCGAGATAATTCTTGTACAATGACAAAATATTGCACGATAATATTAAAAATGTTTAATTATTTAAAACGTACACTTTAGTTATTTCTTATTTAACTAAATGTTCGAAAGATGCTGTGTTTGTTACAAGCGGTTACGTTCGTCACAGTCAATGTGTAGCGTTCATTAATTCTGTATATAAATTATAATAAAAATTCAAAATCTCAAATACAATTCATGTAACTCTAGGGAAAAGAATAAAGAACAATTGAGGCTCTGACACTGGAATGGGCGTGAACCCAAAAAATCAAATTTTGCCGGAGAATCGAAAAAAAGGTTTAAATGTGCATAATTTTTATCAGAACAGGTTTCCTGTAAAGTAATAATTTATTTTGAAAATCCGAAAACACTTATGTACATTATTAAATTATTAGTGAGACTATTATATATTAATTTTTTGATAGCGTAAAAAAATCTCTTCTTTTGACTTACACCGTTTTTCAAGGATGCGCCACCTCCCTAAGAACAAGGGCGCACCTCCCCCCCACAAATAGCACTAAGAACCCCCCCCCCAAAGCAAGAGCCCCCCTCCGCCCAATGAGAAAAATGCCCGTCAACACACTCTCCCCCAAAATTTCAATAGCGCAGTTTGCGTCATGACCCCCACCCCCCAAGTTGGCACCCCTTCTTTTCATTGCCCCTGCCTCAATTATTGATATTATAGTGCTAGAAGAATTGTAGAGCGGAAAGCGTGACATTTTGTGACAAACTTTTTACTAGAATTTTAGTACAGATCTCAAAATAGGTTCAACAAGTAAAAATCAAAAGTTTCATGAAAAAAGTTACAAAATTTTAAAGTTCAAACTATGAGCAATAATAAGCAAAAATATCGTTTGCAGCTAATGGATGCTCTAAAAAGTTGCCAGATATTTTTCTTGAACCGTTCACAGACAACACATACATATTTCTCTTAAAAATCTTTAAGCATAATTTTTCTACTTCATCCATCTCGAAAACATTCCTAATATTATCTTTAACCCTCCATCTCTGGGGGCGCGTCCTCTATACCAACATAAAAGGTCACGCGTATATGTCAGATGAAGTATATACTTTCATAATGTTAAACATAAAAAGTATACTGTAATTAGCTAAGAGTTAATAAGTACAAATTGTTTTAAAAGATTTCCATTTTAAAACATAGAAACTATCTGTCACAAACATAGAAACAGTATAAAATGACTTAAGTATTGTCAAAATAAACACTGAAATTAAATAAATAAAACTTGATATTTTGGTTCAACTATTTATGATTGGAATATAAAAAACTGAAGGTAATATGAAAGTTTAAAAAAAATAAAATAGCAAAAAAAAATCAAGTCAAATAAAAAAAGTCACGCTTATTTCTCGGATACAAACAGTAGATGTGCCGATTGCTACTCACGACGATATAATATAATTTAATCGAAACTATTATTAGCTTAAGGAGCAAATAATTGATTTTTGAAATGCAAACAGGTCTTTTCTAGTGTCATTTTTGAGGTAAACCATAATAGGAGGCATCTCGCCTAAACAAACCTTTTCCCCATTTTTTTTTAATTAAAATTCATAGCTTTTAAGCTGAAATGATCCTAATCCCAAAATCCCAAATTGCATTTAACGCTTGATATTTTTTCCTCTATTGCATAAGTTGTAAGCGCCAAAAACAAAAAGAACCCTATATTACGTAATTTCAACCAAGTATATACAGATAAAAACGAACATTAACGAAAAGGGGATACACAAACATTTGTTTTGATAAATTGGCTGCCTAGATTTTTGTAAAGTTTAAAGACATATTACTGATATGAATGGTATTAAAAATTAATTTATTAATGTAATTATTTTGGGGGAAATGATACAAATTTTTACACATTGACCTCTAATAACTCTTTGAAGAATCATCTTTCCCCCTAATTCTTGTAGGATATGTTCTACTTGCTTGTAGGAATGAAAAACCAATTAACAAACCTCTGTTTTAATACATAGGTTACCTAGATTGTTTTGCAAAATTTAAAGACATTTTACTGATTTGAATGGCATTAAAAATTAATATAATATTGCAATTATATCGGAAAAACTATACAAATTTTTACAAACTGAGCTCTAATCACTCTCCGAAGAATCGTCATTTGTAGTAATTTTCGGCAAATTACTTTTATGATCTCTTTTAATTGCTTTTAAGGGAATGAAAAACTGATAATCAAACCCCTGTTTTGATAAATTGTCTGCCTAAATTGTTTTGCTAAATTTAAAGTAATTTTACTGATTTGAATGGTATTAAAAATTAATATATCAACGTAATTATTTTGGAGGAAAATGATACAAATTTTTACAAATTGAGCTCTAATCATTCTTCGAAAAATCGTCATCCCTAGCAATTTTACCCTAATTGCTTGTAGGATCTCTTCTCACTGGTGATTCTGAATCTCTCCATGCGTGTAGACATCTTTAGTAGGAATGTCCAACTACTAGAAAAATGTAAAAATAAGTTTACTGATGCAGAACCGTACTTTCCATTACAATAAACTGTTCCAGCAGAAAGGCTTTTCAGGTTAAAAAGGATTTTCTTGCCTACTTCATCTATGAAAGAGAGTTATTTCCCCAAGAAAACAGATAAATTTGATTGCGTCTTTGACTAACGTGGCCACATATGATTGATGAACAGTAACATAAAGCGCGGAAGACAAGTATTTTATTTAACCCAAAAATATGACATTTACAATGAAGTTGAAGCATAACTTTATAAATCTTACGGTGCTACTTTGTTTCTTTGCTGTAAGAGAAGGATACAGTGAAATTATTGCATTTTACCATTTCATTAATAACTGCTACACTAAGTATAAGGCTTAAATGAGATTACATTATTCGCATTATTCTTTTGGGTGCAGTATCAGTGAATATAATAATTTCCTCAGACTGATTGCAACAGCGACAAAATCTTAGCCCTCGACAACTTGTGTGCGTTGTTGGGTGTACAATAGTTTCTTTAGCTCAGTCTCGTGTTGCTATTTTTTACTGAATCGTTGCTTCTTATTCCAGCATTAAAAATTGATTTAACGTAGAATGATTTGTCCGTGCTCTTTCGACATAAAAGAGAGTACTCAATATTTATTCGTATAATGTCATAACAACTGTTGGCAGTAACTGATACGACAGCAACTTACTTTTGACTCGTATGTAATTATAATGTTGATATTTTTTAAAGCAGCTACTTATTAGATAGATGTCTTTTCTATAAGAGAACCCTTAAGTTACATGATTAGTGACAGCTATATTTCTTATTTTGTAACTTTTTCTTAATTTTGCAATTTCGGGGTCAATTAAATACGATATTTTAATTTACCTCTTTAACCTCTGGGGTAAAAGGAAAGAAGATTCTGTTTGGTAACAAACAGGGATAAAAAAAATATACACCCAGTTACTCTCAGAGAATGTAGTCTTTTATATCTTTGTGTCACAAAATTTTAGATCTCAATACATCCAAAAGAAAATGAAGGATCTAAAGTTGAAACATTGAAAATCTAATTCCCTTTACCACAACTGACTCTATAGAATTTTGCTTCAAGTTTTTAACGAACAAAATTGGCTTCGCAAAGATTTAAAAGTTAAGTTTTTGTAGTTACAAGATAACGATCAGAATCAACAATTGTCACTGATTGGCAGAGAGCAAGAATGGTTCGTATGCCTTTTGGTTTCAGATATTTAACTCCTCGTTATTAACTCTGACTCGAACGAAATTCAGTAGTAGTTTATTATCTGTGATTCAGAACTTTACGTGAGCTCAATTTTCAAGTTCTTGCAATTGTTGAATCAATAATGTGTCTATTCCCAATGTCTGAGTTTAATGCCGTTCATTTGGATGACGTTTGAATCCTTACAGTTTGCAAGCATTTCCCATTATGCACACAATGATTGTCAAGGGGTATTTATCCTTTGAATATCAGTAATTTAAGCCAGCGCTGCAATGTAACAAGGATTGATATTACGAAATATAGCTGGACGCAGGAAAGGCTAATTTAGTTACAACACAGAAGACTGTAAATCACTTCCAGTTAGGAAATATCTTGTCACGTCAATGCACGCATATGTTACGAATGTAACTATTACGTTATCATAACTAGCTGGTGTACAATTTAACTCGCTTTGCTTTAACAACTGTTCCTTGTTTGTTTGAGTAGTTTAGATAAAAGTTTCCATAAAATAATAAAATTTGATGCTCCATGAGAAATTATTGATTTAAATTTGTCAAACTTGCTGACTCGCGCGAAGCAATTTGCGATAGAGAGCGGAAATTCAAACATCGGGTCATTTACAGCGTTCATTTTCGCACTGAAGAATATCAGCATAAACCTAAATTCTTAATCAAATATATATGTTGCGCTCAAAAAGCATCCAAATACAACAGCGAACTGTTTTTTCGTCTTTCCTTTTTGCGTCATTTCCATTCCTACTTCACTTCATCACAATCTCAAATCATTTGTAACCAACTTAACAATGCGCTATTTTATTTATGCAACAAAAAACGCTGATTATGAGTAGTTTCCCCGCTTTCTAAAATGACCAAAATTTCTGTTATATTCATATTTTTTTCATTATTTCTCTTTAATAATGGCGCAGTTAATCAAGCTAGATTTAAAAGGAATTATTAAACTGCTTTCAATAACTAACACTCCATTCTCCAAGTCCATTCACTTTTTCCATAACATTGTTCTAGCTGCTTCTGAAAATCCTTAAATTTCTCAAAAGCGTAGGACTTTTTCACGGAAAAAATAAAATTGCAATTATTTTTTCCGTGCAATTATTTTACATGATTAAAGAATTATTTAGAATTTTTTGTCTCCTCTTTAAAAACCGCTGTCAGTTGTTTAAAAAATAGAGAACAGTGCAGCATCTTACGGAAATTCATTTTAAACTTATAACTCTTGCTGTTTTAAAAATAGGATTCAGAAAACATGACATCCTTAAGGCCTCCTTCCACGCGGCAACTTACTTGAATCAACTTTTGAACGGACGGATGTGTAAGAATGGGAAGAACAGGATGTGCAACTAGGTAGAAAAGTGAAGGAATCACCCGGCATTCTTCACAAGATAGTCAACTCATCAGGCACGCCAGACACATGCGCTGCTACCATTTTCATCCCAATGAGTGTAATCAATTTTTAGTAGATTCAACTCATCAGGACATTTCCTGAAGTACGCTCTACACTCAAGTAAACTAGTTGAGTCAATTCGGCTCAGTTTTAACAGCGTCATGGAGCAGTTGCTCGAATAAATTATTAGAAGAAAGGTTGATTCAACTAATTTGCCTCGTATAAACCCAGTAAAAAACGCCTGTCTACTAGTTGACAGGCAACTTTTTCGCAAAGTTGATTCAACTAACAGACTCGTGTGTAGGAGACCTAAACCCTTTAGAGTTTTAATTTTTGAGAAATCGTGATTAACCAAGCTGCATTTAGAGAAGTACAATTATTTATTAAAGTTTTGGTTGAACAACTTTGTGTTTATCAATCGTTCTATATCAGTCCTTTGCACGTATGACAAATAAACGATGTTTTACAGTAGATTTACTCGTCCTTACACCTACATATTTAAATAAAAGATTTAGATGAGGGGTGTGCAAGGGTGACCATACTTAAGTTTTGATTATTTACATAGTTTTCTGGCTAGATGTGTTTGACTGATTTTTGTATTAATTCTTATTATTGAAGTGAAACCTTTTATGTGAGGGCTTTGAAATTCTGTTCGGTATACTTTTGGGAGACGGAAGTGGCATAGTATTATTATTATTATTTTTTATTTTATTTTTTTTTTTTTGTGACGAAAAGTCACATATACGCTATTTTCACTTTCTTTTTTTCTCGTTATCCAGGAATGCGTGAACCCCCATTTGGGGGTTGCTGGGAACTCCACATTTGGAGTATGCTGTGCAGTTTTGGTCGCGTTATCTGAGGAAATATATTTGTGTATTGGAAAGGGTTCAAAGAAGGGTAACTTGACCAGTAAGGGGACTTTCAGATTTAGATTATGATATGAGACTTAATAGGCTTAATATGTGTAGCCTGGAGCAAAGGAGGATCAGAGGGGACATTATTCAGTTGTGTAAATTTATCAAAATGATTGATGTTAATGGATTAAACTTTTGCCATGAAAGCAGGACGAATGGTTATTGTTTTAAGCTGTTTAAATTTCAGGCTAACCTGGAAGTAAGGGAAAACTACTACTTTAGTAGAGTTGTGGGCACTTGGAACAGCTTATCGGAAGCGGTGGTAATGAGCAAGGGGGTGGATAGCTTTAAGAAGGCCATTGATCTTCAATGGGGACTAATAAATTGACTAGGACCAGCCTAGCTGGGCCAAGAGCCTTTTGCTGGACGTCATATTTGTATTTGAACTGCGTAGCTGTTGGTTATCAGCAGAGCATTCGTTGAAACATGTGTACATAACAAACGCATTTCGAGTATTGTTTGACATTCTCGCTGTTTATAATCTATTTTATTCATTAAAATATACAATGCCGTTCCGAATATCCCTGAAACGTATTGGCCGGCACTCGATCCGAAGTCCGATGGGTTTGGGGAGTCCAATTGCGCTGTGAGGCTATATTAGTATGTCCACGAAAACGACTATTTCTCTTCTTTAGAACGAAGATGATGATGCACAGTGACACATCTGTATGTAATTTTATGAAAATGTGGGAATGACAAACACAATCTGTGCAATTCAAAAGTAATTCATGAACAATTAAAATGTTTCCCCGTCATGCATTCCGTCAAAGTCGTGTGTCTTTACGGCGCACCCTGTTTTATTTATTTATTTTTTAACATGTTTTATTAAATTCTACACTTTTTTTTTTTTTTTTTTTGTAATACATACCAAAAAGAATGTTCCATCTAAAATGATATGTAAGCAGTTTTATTATGCAATTTCAAAATTGTAGCTTTTGGACCTTCTTTGGAGTATTATTTATCTCTTTTTTTTAAATCTTTTTTTAAAAAATATTAAAATGGTTAACGGAAAGCTGTTTTTACTTCTGGAACAATAAAAAGTTAACCATCTAAATGTAAGTGTTAATTTGAAAGAGAAAAAATAATATAAATTTATTTTCGATCCAGCGCAGCCATATCTTCACTTGATCAGGAAAATATTTTAAAAATATGTATAAATAATATAAGACAGTAGAGCATCAAAATGTTACTCTATTGATAATCTCTTAAATGTTTTAGAAATAAAGTGAATGTGATTGAAAAGAAAGAAATATTCTCTCAAAAAACGCATTATAACTCAAAACTTTAAGAATTTAAAAACATGTAAATTAAAATATATTTCTACCCAGAAGCTAAAACCACTTCACCTTAATTTAAAAAATGAATTTTGAAAATTTGATGGTAACTAATTTAAAGGAAAATTGAAGTTCGCCTTCCAGCCTGGTACCTTTTGAGTCCTGTGTGAATCAAATTGTTTTTATATTTACAAGCTCTTGGTTCGGGCATCTCATTCTCATGTTGCATTTTTTGATCAGAGGAGCTCGTAGTTCAATATTGAACAATTTTTAAAATGTTAATGTTTGATCCTACAGCAAAAATTTTAATCGTGTATAAATCCTCTTTTATGAACTCGATTTTTTTTGAAACTTAGCCTTTTTTTTTAATGTAGAAAATGTGCAAAAAAAGTGATCTGAGTATTTTAATATTTCTTTTTAATTCATTTTTTAAACATTCGCTAGTACGGGAGTAATACTCTTCACTCCCTTTCGAACTCACACGAAATTGTGGGTGAAATAAATTAACTTTCGCACATAAATTTTCTAAAGCCTATTCTCACTCCGCCTTCATTTGGGGCTCAGTCGATCTGGACGGGCTGTAATTGGGCAGAAGGCAAAACGCTTGAATGAAAACGCATAGTATATTTCGACACTGGTAGCTAACACTATCTTTCACAACTGAAAAGTCTACATTTAAGTAGTTTGAAGCAACTCAGAAAAACTGTGTCAAAAAAATACTCGATTTTCACTGGAAACTGGTGGAAAAGCGTGAAATCCCGTAACGTCTCTCGGAAATAATGTGTGACGTTTCGGAGTTTTAGGGTGTACCTTTTAAAATCTTTCATTATAACGTTAAAAAGTACTTTAGACAGCTATTATTATGTATACTGGAACGTTCTTACACATTATTTTACACTAAAACGAGAAGTAAAAAAATTGTAAGAGAGTAAAGGAGAAATACCATGGACTAAATGACGAGATTAATTCGTAATAATAAACGTAACTCTAAAACGTGTTCTCTTCCGCCATTTGAAACAATCTGATGTCTTCTCTATCAAGATCTCCAATTAATGTTTTGAAATAATTACACGTTCCCTAATTTAATTTGTTAATCCCCAAACATCTTCTTGAAATAATAGCTAAACACACTGGACGAAAGTATCTTGCTCTAACTTTGTTTAAAAATGAGTCCAAAGTAAAAATGGCGTCTGTTGATTTTTTCAGAATGAACTGCTGAGGCCTTTTAATGTTCATGCTAAAATATATTCTGCTCACTACAACTTTAGATAGGAAAGTATGGGGCAAGATGAAATGGTAAAATATTTTATCTAATTAGCAGCGCTACCTATCTGCCAATATTTTAACTACGTTATTGATCATACAGTTAATTCCAAATTAATTACCTCGGAGTATCACAATATATGGTAATACAGATGATTTTCAAAATTTTACACTGATGTTTCAACGCTTTTTGCGCTATCAGAAATATTTTTTGTTGTTACAAAATGAGAAAACGATTTGCAAACATTTCAAATATTAAATGAGATCTGTTTATGTTTTGCGTAGTGCTTATTAAATATTAGACATGTTTTGATTTTAAAATGTGCCGTGGAATTTGTTTAGTGCATGTCGGGAAATGTTCATTAGTTTTTACATTATTAACTTTTCCCCACGGTGCTTTACATTATTTGAATTGCTTCAGAATTCATTGATTTGTTTCTTCATTTATTGATTAATTCTTTTATGTATTTATTCATTTACTTATTTTCTTAGTAAATTTTCTTATTTATTTACTCATTTATTTATTGATTTATCTGTTTATCATTTCGTTCATTTATCCGTTTATTTATTTATTTATTCACTTGAAAAAATAATTAATAACAAAAATACAAGTACTTCACTAAAACCATATTTGTGTTATCACTACTGTTTTTATTTGAGGGTATGAATTTACTCTAAAAACGAAAAAATAAATTTTTTATACAAGTTTTGTAATGAACTAAGTATAACCTTTTGAAAGTATAATCTATGTTTCAGTATATGAAGTTTTTTTTAGAAAAAATGAATGCGTTCATTTTGGACTTATGATTGCTTTTTTTTTTCTTTTTAATTCACAGATTATTTTTTTGCCTCTAAACACTTTAAATGTTATTACATCATGATCATCACATTTATTGCTTTCTTTTTTGTTATTTAGTCTGAAGTTCGTGAACTGGGAAAAAAATGTGATTTGGAAAGCGTCCTTCGAGAAGAACTTAGCTTGGAGATTCAAGCATTGCAAAGAAGCCAAGCAAAATGTTCTTGGAATATTCCACCAGTACCTCAAGACACCACGCAGGTAAATCTAGCTTTATTCAGTTCTGATTATAATTTTGTCCCTGCGTTAAAGACTTTTCTGAAACATAAAAATCGAAACATTTGCAATTGGAATGAGAAACTTCGTTATTAGTTTATCTTAAGATTCAAACTAAGTTCCACTGAATGTCAGTTCTGTTATTTGAACGAATAATTCATGCCTCTAAGTATAAGATTCAAAGATTACTTTTCTTTACCATGCATCCATGTTTTGGATTCTGGGAATTTCTCAAAAAGCAATTACAGCAAGTCTATAATTAAGAGTCTATAATCGTATAGTTTAAGTCTATAATCGAGCACTGTTTAAAAAATGTGTAAGGTTACCAAAGAGAAAGAGAGAGAGTGTGTGTGTTAATGGGTGTAACGTTACACGAATTCTGAAGTGTGTAGCAGCATTGTTTTAAAAACTCAAATTGTTGGAGAAACCTTGCACTACGGTTTCAGTCGAATTCAAAGCGTATGCGTAAAGATCAGAATCGGCGCAAAGCAGGTAAACTCTTATTAGCGGAAAGTAAACCGACTTGGGTAGCCGAGCGGTAAAACGCTCTTGCTTTGCGAGTCTGTGAGATCAGGGTTCGGACCTGACTCAGGTCATTTCCTCTCTTAGAGCAATAAAAATGTCTTTTTTCTACATTAAAATAAATTAATATTGCATATTAAAATAATTGGTGTATATTGGTTGTTAAAAAGGATGAACTTGATGAATCATTCAATAAAGTCAGATGAAAGCTTAATTTTTGCTAATGTGTAACCTTTTAAGCAATTTCTCTGTAAGCATACAGAAAATTGTGATGTAACCTTACATAGAAATGAGTGAGACGTTACGCTACAGTTACATAACCGTGATGTAGCTTTCCGTAAATGATGTGTAAATCTACACCAGTTATATAAGTTAATTTAGTCCAGTGAAGTGGAGGCAGCTAAACTGCCACCGATTTTATGGAGTAAGGTTACACAAATTTTTTTACAGTGAGGCTTGTGTTGTGTGCACAACCAAGATCTTTCCTTTTATTCATTTTTCCTGTAAATATATATATATATATATATATATATATATATATATATATATATATATATATATATATATATATATATATATATATATATATATATATATATATATATATATATATATATATATATATATATATATATATATATATATATATATATATATATATATATATATATATATATATATATATATATATACTTTTTTTCCGTCATACATGTTCAAAATAAATAATCTACAGGTAGTTTTGTTTTAAAAAGGGATGACAGCAAAAATCAACAAGTGCATGAGTAAAATGCGCAAGGTAAGTGTCGAAATAGGGCTACTCTATAGTTCACGACCTAATATCTCGCTCATTCGTGATTCAATGGGGTCCAACTTTTGCACATTTATCAGCTTAATGAGAAAAAATAGGAAAAAATGAAAGTTTAAGTTTCAACAAAAATTAAACGATTTGGCTTTACTAACATGGTTTCCCAATAAGGTCAGCTCTGGGGAAGGATTACCTCACGCAGGGTTGAAGACAAAAATAAAAACGCAATAAAACAATCAAGCCAAATAAAAGAGGAAAACTTTTCAAAACATTATCAAAAATGAAATTTTTACTTAAATTTGAAAGATAAAGATTAGTTGTCAGATTCAGGGTAGTGATAATTCGTTATTTTCTGTTTTTTGATCACTCCTGCGCACAGTGCGAGCACGTATGTGCATCATAAGCAGCACAGAATCACCATCTTCCACTAGATACTCCCATATTCCAAAATGGACACCGGAGTGGCTTTATTGGGCTGAAATCTTACTTTATAGGTTGCCAAATCACAGGAAAAAAGACAGAGCGCAATGACATTTTCCTTTTTATTTAGACAACTACACAAATTAGGTTTCAAAAACAATAAACAGCTTTTTTCATTCGAGTAAACTACAGTGAATCATGAAGAAACAAAAATTACTGTGAAAAGCTGAAATCTGACTAAGGGAAAGAAACATTGAAAGGTAAGAAACAAGGCAGGTGCTGTTTGATATCATCGTCCTATTGATAAAACAAGTGTCAGATGTTCCTATTTATTTAATTCTATTGAAATCCACTGTCACATTAATAACATTATAATTACATTCAAATGCCATAATCGCGCGTTGTCAAGTACAGATTCTTTTTTTTTTAACTGTAGTTGACAACGCTCGACTACGGCGTTTAAATTGAAATATAACATTATTAAAGTTCCGACCCGACCTAGTTCGGTTTAAAAAACTATCTGTCTTAAATAAATTTTACAAAAGTACATTTTAATTTGAAAATCATTAGTAAAGAATATTTTTTTGTTTTGTTTTTGTGAGATTTGAAACAAATTGATTTACCTCATTTCCTAATCAAGAGAGACCAACGTGTCTTTACGTATCTTATAGTTGTACGTTTAATGATGGTGATGGCATAAGATTACATTGGATTATGTAATCACGTAAATTTGAAAAAGACCTTTGGAGAATTTTGCCTTCAATTTTTATTTAGCTTGACATTGAAAGACAATAATAGAATTTCTACTGACGCTCTCCTTGTAATATGTCGTCACAGAGATATTTTTTAAGTGTTTGCCATAAAACAATATGTTCTAAAAGTTGACATAAAAGTTAAAATATTTGTAAAATATTCTCTGAGTTTAGGAGTAGAGTCAGACAGTTACGTGTAACAACTAAGGTGAATTTCCAATGTTTGTCGTCGTCCATAAGACAGAGTTCTTTACATGCTTGTTAGGTTAGCATAATTTTTAACTGTTAAACGACTTTGGAAATATGTAGGACAACGAAAATGTTCCAAATGAATTTTTATGTGAAAAAATTCAGATTAGATATTAGGATGGATATTGAATATTCTACTAAGAGGCAAGTACTTATCCCGAATTCCTTTCAATCTCTGTACTCGTTTTCTTTGGAAAACTTTCTTTTTTCACATGCCTCCATTTTTTTTTTTTTTTTTTTTTTTGCAATTCCTTTTGATAGGATATTTGTGAGCTATATAAGTTAATTTTTTGCCTTTAAATGCTTAAATACGGTCATTAAGATGAATAGTTCTACACATAATTTGTATTTCTCTTTTCCTCTTCTTTGTCAAATTCTTTCCTATCCGATGTTTTTTGTTCGTTGTTGCTATACCTCTTAGCTTTGAAAGTGCGATAATTGTGTGCAATTACTCTTTCAGTTGAGAATTTTTTTAACTAAATGTACTTAATTGAATTCATTAGCAGATGTTTTCTATTTCGATTTCAGTATGAATCAAAAACCTTAAAGGATATCCCGAAATGCATGCAAAATTACAACTTTTAGAAACACGGATTATTATCGTCTATCTTCCACAACACTACCTTATACACTACTTATAACACTACTAAAATTCAAAAGCTAATTCGCCCGAGGAGAATCTCAGTTTTATGTCATTTAACTGAATTTTGAAGCGTAAACATTCTGCGACTCTAAATTGTTTTCAATGTCCTAGGCTAATACAATGCTATATACCCCATCGTCTGCAGCCTCAACCACATGAAAAGCTTTTGGCGATTCTCATGCTTGCATTGCGCTGATTTTTACTTTCACGAGTTCCCATTCCTCAGTATTCAGCTCGAAGAGAACCTTCAACTACTCTGTCATTGCTGATGCGGAGCAATCGAGGTCCATTTCTACGTATATAAAAACAAAACAGTTCAAAACAGAAACTGGTAGCGAAGACAAACTATTGATTAAAAAAAATATTATGAATACATATATGCATAAATTATAGCCTATATCACTCAGTAAGAATGCACCTTTCATATCGCGAAAGAATTTTTCAAATAGTTGCAGTGGTTTCGGAGATTACCTCGAACATATAAACATACAAAAATGCGCTCTCTCTCTCTTTATAATATTAAAATAGATTAATAAAGAAGTGACAGAGGATTTCAGTAGAACTAAATAAATAGGAATATTTAGCATATGAAATGACTTGTTTCATAAATTAGATGACGATATCAAACAGCACCTATTTCCTTTCTTACCTATTTATTTATTTATTTATTTATTTTTATTTTATTTTATTTATTTATTTATTTATTTTTTTTTTTTTGCCGTAGTTGGGTCTCAGTTTTTAAACTTTTTTTTTATTTTTATTTCTTTTTCATTTATGTAATATTTTCCGTTTTAATCTGATGTGACAACAACAACAAAAAAAAACGAGTGATACAAAGCGTGAGAAATACACACTTAACCAGCTAGCAATTTAGTTTCATATGCAATAATAGCAAGTTAAATTATAATGATATTATATCAAACTTTTAGAAAATTTTGATAATAAAACATTGATTTTATTTAATAATAATATACTTGTAATCAACACCTAACTTGTTTTTTACCTCTTGGTGTTTTTCCCGTAATCGGGGGGGGGGGGGCAGTTACAGTTTTATTTAAAAATTTATTTAAAACTCGCGCTAAAAAAGGGGGGAGGAGTGAAATCTGTTAAACTTGAAATTTAAAAGGAAAATTTGACCTTATTGTGGAAGTTGATTAAAATGCAGCCTATGTTACCCGGACCTAAATAAGGAATCGATTGACACCTAATATTCCTCAAAATCGGCTAAATAGTTAAGGCGCTACGGTGGAACATACGTAAATACAAACATACAGGCTGATAAAATTATAACCCGTCTTTTTGACTACGCCGTAGTTGGTAAAAAAGGTAGGTAGTAGTAGTAGTCGTGTGTGTGTGTGTGTGTGACAACATTCTGCTGAACATGCACTGTTGCTTCGTGATAAG